>NC_046162.1:38779992-39079992 GCF_011064425.1 Rattus rattus | reverse complement strand
AATGGAGGTTCCTAAGCAGGGTGAGAGGAGTAAGGGGTCTTTAGAGCAAACAGTGAGAGCATCCAGAAGCATGGTTAGGATTTATATCCCTCTCCAAGTAAGAAATGTTTTTTAAAAGGTAAACCAAAAAGTTACACTTTTTTGAGTTAGAACTCACTCAGAAAAGCTGGCCGGCTCGTCAGTGAGAGCTCTGGCCACTGCTTGCCTGCGTGTGCTTCATTGCATGCAACTGTGTGTTTCAGCTGTTGACTGCAGAGACATATTCTTGAATAATTGACAGAAGCCCATTCTCTGCAGCGGCAGGAGCAACAACTATAACCACGGAGTTAAAATAAAGCTCTCACTGTGTGTTAGCTCTGCTCTGCTTGCTCCACTTACGTCCATCTCTCCACACTCCTTGGAGAAAGAGCGTGATAATTACTCAACTTTACAGATGAGAAACCTGAGAACTTGAGAGATTACATAACATGATTAAGTGATCCCAAGTAGTAGGAGGTAAACCTAGAGCTTTTTCTCCCAAACTGTGCTTTTAAGCCTCTGTTCCAAACGCTCGGGTAAATCAGCCCTTAGTTTAAGTTCTCCAAGAAAAAGCAAAGCAAAGTGGTTTTACTGCCAGAGAGCAGGCCTTGTTCATAAATGCATTCCCATATATGGAAAGCGTCTCAGAAGGTTTGGGAGAGTTTGACCTGGGTCTCCATGACATGTTGGCACACCCAACTTGGCTCTTAAATGGAATTGGGGATGAGGTTAACTATAACTCGCCATGTCTAACATCCCTCCCTTAGCTAAGTATTACTACACAAATCTACTACCAGTCCACTGCCAGTGTGAAAGACAGTCATCTTGAGAGAGGACAAACTACAACAAATGAAAGCAAGATCACTCTAAAATCTGTTGCAGGGGACTGGCCCAAATGCTAGGAATAAGTGACTGTGAGTGCCCAGCCCTCAACACATCTACAATCTACAAACCCTACAACGAAGGCTCAGGGAACATCACAAGAAGGTAGGTGTGCAAGAGTCAGAGGGCCAGGACATCTGCTGGGAGGTAATGTCAACTAGGTATGACCGGGAAGCTGCACCCATGAAATCTCGGTGATGTGGCTGTCTAAACAAGACCTGCATAATGATAGCATGAGTTGACACCTCCAAGTGAGTAAGGAATATTGCACAGGGCTCTACCCCTACATAAAGAGTTACAGGCAACCAAAGGGTGCTAAGACAGGGAGAATCAGTTTCCTTCAAGTATGAACTCACTGATAGTTTGTCCAGTCTCAAGTGGTCGCCTAAATGCATTACCCACAAGCATGGATCCAGTAGGGTCTCTCTATCTCTCTCCCTCCCTCCCTCCCTCCTCTCTCTCTGTCTCTCTCTCTCTCCTTCCCTCCCTCCCTCTCTTCCTTCCTCCCTCCTCCTTTCCTCCCTTCCTCCCTCCCTCCTCTCCCTCCCTCCTTCCCTTTCTCTGTCTCTCTCCCTCCCTCCCTCTCTCTGTCTCTGTGTGTCTGTGTCTGTGGTTGTGGCTGTGTGTGACTGTGTCTGTGTGTCTGTGTACTGTGGTAATAATTAGAGAAGAAAAGGGGTCATGAATCCGACAGAGAGTGTAGGAACAGGAGATGTGGGGAAGAGAGAGGAAGGGTTACTTACGTGATGTAAATACAAAAATAAATCATGTATGAAATTCTCAAAAAAGTAAGAAAATTAAATAAAACATTTTGCTGTGAAGGAACAAGGGTCAGTACTAGAGAGAGGGCCAACTGGAAGCAGCTTTGGTAAGAACTCGTCCAGAGCCTCCTGCTACAATGACTTGACTCATTGCACCTTCTTACAGGTGTCCAGAAAACTTCTGATCTTATAATAATAGCTCATTGTTCTGTCATTTTTTGGATTACAGGATGTTTTTTTTATCGAGTATCTCATTCAAATCTCCTAACAGCGGCAGCCAGATGTGACTATCCCCACTTCACATATTAAAAAAAAATGAACAGAGAGGTAAATGGCTTCTTCCGCTGCTTCCCCTGGCTGCTAAATGGCAGAAATGGGAACTGAAATTAGGGCTTATAACTCATGATCCAACAATTTCCAACAGTCCCCACTGTGTCTGGCTCCAAGAAGCAAAGAATCTTGTTGGAAAGATGTGTGTGCGCCTGAGACTAGGGTAATGCGCTTGTTAAGAGCAAAGATGAGGGGCGAAGATGAACAAAAATGGTGTTTAGGAATGATGACACCTTGGGCCATTCCTGGAATGAACGGGGCTGCAGAATGTGCATATGTTGCATGTTCTTGACCACAAACACCCCTGGCATCCTTGCTCCCAACCCTGACCCTAATCATACCAGGGAGTTCAATCCCCAAATCCCCTGTTCGCTATATTAGGCACCACAACTCAGCAACATTGACCTTACCTTTCAAGTAGAAACCTTAGTCAGAATCTCAAGCTTTCCGTCCCCCCCATCGTACACAACTCTAAAGGACCCATTCAATCCTCACATTCACAAGATCCCAAAGAAATTCCCACATGCATTCCAGTTCAGGAGGCTTGCACGAGATCTCCAGCTATCATCCGGATGCACTCTCTGCGTCTGTTTATGTGAGGAAGTAGCTATGATCAAACAGTCCCCTCCCAACTCTTTCAAGGCACATGGTAGAGCTTAGGAGCAGAGAGATGGAATGGAGGATAAAGGTGCTTGCTACCAACTCTGATGACCTAAGTTCAAGTCCTGGGACCAAACTGGTGAAAGAAAAGAACTGACTCCTCCAAGGGATCCTTCACACACACACACACACACACACACACACACACACACACACACACACGGAATAAATAAATGAATGTTTAAAAGAGCAAAGATAGCTCTATCCTTGTTTTCTACAAAGTCTCCTTTTCCTTCAGACTTCCATTTTCTTCAGCACTTTGTGTTCCTGGGAAACAGCCATCCTATTAATCCTGCCCCTCTCCTGGCCCCACCAAGGCTGTTCAGTCCTCCACCCACTACAGAGCATAGAGGAGTGGGTGGCAAGTGGTCTCCTCACTCCTCGGCCCTTTAGTCATTGTGTGTCCTCTATCCTTTGTGAAGCATGTGCTGCCAACCTCAGCCACCCATTGTCTTCTTCTTCCAATGTCAAAAGCCTAAGCCCCGGGTTCACAGTCTTGTCACCTTCAGCCATTTTCACTTTCACCCGGGTCAGTACTGTTTCCCTTGCTCTTTAGAATGCCAACACACTTTCCTCCATTTGGCTTCACAGCTTCTATCGCCTTAGCTAGCTTACCCCTATCACCTGCCTTTGCCTTCAGCCCGGGGCCATTGGTTGAGCACTGATATTTCTGATAACCTAATTGCCCTTTCAAATACCCGGGCTTGCTTTCTAGTTTTGATATTCCTATTGTTTTGAGATGTCATGTAAATCAAGCTGGCATTGAATTCGATATATAACCAAGAGTGGCCTTGGATCATTAGCCAAACAAACCTTGCCTCCCCTAAGTTGCTTTTCGCCAGGTTCTTTACCAAAGCAGCATAAATGAGATTAGGACAATTCTTCTTCTCTTTTTAACCCTCCCTGGGTTCATCTTCCTCATTGTCACCACACCAAAGCCACTGCTTACAGGTCACCAACAAACCTCAGCTACCAAACAGAGATTCCAACCCTGTCTGCATTTCCCCTTTCCTTCCTTTCTGGTCCCTCTAAAGCCCCAGGAATCCTTCTGAGCTTTGTCTTCCCTTCGCTTGTAACTGTTCTTAATGATCCCAAGTAAAGTATTTATGCCTATCAATTTAGTATGTTCCTTATCCAAGAGAAATGCAAACTTGCTAACAGACTCATTAAAAACGACAAAAGCAAGCAATCCAAAAGAATGAGACTCCCTGGAGTGATATTCGGCGTGTCATTACAAACTGACTTACCGTTTATTAGCTATGAGGATACAATGAGAGTTATACCCTCTCCCAGGCCCTCCATGTCTCCAGGAATGAAAAGAGAAGCTTAGAGGTGGAAAGCACGGACGTCCCAGTGGTGATCTGAGAGAAAACTTTGGAATCTGTGAGAGTGGGATGCACTTTCAGTTAGAAGTTGAGGACAGAGCCAGGTATGTGAGGAAAAGAACTAGCTGCATCACTGGAAAAAATTATAATCCTGAGGCCTCTCAAATATTAACCAGTGGTCATCAGTTTGGCACATCTCTGGTCGTGGCACAGGAGCTATGCTATGTTATCTTATGTGATAGGCCGTGACCAGCGCTCAGCCATTCTCACAGGGCCTAAAGAAATTACAGTGCCTGTGACTTGACCTCTTCAGGTGCCTGCCTCACCTTAGTCTATTCATGTTGGCTTTGGGGGTAGGGGGCGTCTAAAGGATCACAGTCCAAACTTCTACCTTGTAGACAAAGACATGGAAGTTAGGTATGCTGGGCAGGGCTAATGCAGACTGTACTGGGATTCTAGTTATGAAATAGAGAGAATCGTGCATACTGCCTGCTGAGCAGGAGGCAGGGATATGCGAAGCCATGCATGGCTGATTGACTGCTAAGATTTGGTTGGTTTGTTTGTGTTGCTGAGAATTGAACCCAGGGCCTCACTCATGCTAGACAACTCCCTTTACCCTTGAGCTGCCTCCTCAGACCACTGTTATGCTTTCTAACTAATATTATTCTGGTCTCCTAGATGAAGAAAGTTGTTCGAGCATGTTCCTATCGTGATCCAGATCGTATCATGTTTAGATCCTGGCTTATGAGGTTGGGAAGGTGGCAGGGTCAGTATGATGCCTGCCACAAGTGTAAAGACCTGAGTTCAAATCTCCAGCGCCCACCTAAAAAGCCAAGTATAATGATGAGTGCATGCCGGAAATCCTAGTGCTGGGGAGACAGAGACAGCAGGCTTCCTGGAGTTTGCCGGCCAGCAATTTTAATGGAATGGATGATTTCTAGGTTCTGTCAGAGACTCTGCTTCGAAGAAATTGTAAGTTAGAAATGGGGATGAAGAGATGGCTCAGTGATTAAGAACACTCGCTGCTCATGAAGAGATCAGGGTTCAGTTTCAAGCACCTCTTTTGTGGTTCACAACAATCCATTAACTCCAGTTACAAGGCCTCTGTTACCCTCTTCTGATTCCACAGCCACACATGGTACACATACTAAGTGTGTAAAACACTCATACACATAAAATAAATTTCTTTTAAAAAATGGAGAGTAATTAAGAAAGACACCCCAAAGTCAATCTTTTGTTCTTTTACACACACACACACACAATTGATGTGAATGAGTGAATGAATGAGTGAGTGAATGAATGAATGAATGAATGAATGAATGAATGAATGAATACTGAGTGAATAAACCTAAGCCTTGGTTCTAAAGTCTATCCTCTCACCCACTTATCCATTCTCCCTCTCTCCTCTATCATTAAATTCAGGGTAATAAATATTAAAAGATCCATACATATCAAACATTTCCATTGTCTCCAAAGTTCTGAAGCTGGCCGTGAATGCAGACTTTCCTGCCAGAGCTGAGCTATGTGTCAGCTGGGATGAAGGGAGAAACTTGGAGATGCCATGCTGAGGAAATTCTGGCAGACCCAGGAAGACTGGCAGATGGCAAACACCACAAAGACATTATTCTTGTCTTTTCTGCTCTCCCAGGCATCCGTAACTCCCAGGCCATTCCAAAAGCATCCGCGCAATACAGCAGGGGCACAGGATGTTTGTTTATTTGCCAGACAAACTAAAGCTGGTTTTCTCTCAGAGCTTGTAAATTTTCTAACACGAATATGAATTAATAGATATATACAGCCCTAGGCCCAGTGGGCATAGCCAAGTGCCAGCAACCGTCTAGGTTGATGGATGAAAGGCAAACAAACCCTATAAGCTAGATAATATTCCAAGTGCAAAGGATATTTTTGGGGTTATCCATTCAAATCTCTTTCTTTTAAAAATAAGAGAAAACAGAGAGTACAAAATGGTCATTGAAGGAACTCAGGTGCGCACTGTGGGCCAGACATACATCTAAGACCTCAACTCAGGCCTTCTGATGGCCAATCCATCGTTATCCTGGTGCACGCTTTAGTTAATGCGTGCTACATGCAAAACTGAATGCACAGCTCAAGCGGCCAGTGGAGAAATACAAAGATACAATAAAGAAAGGAAGAAGAAAAGAAAACAGTAAAGAAGAAAGGAATGAAAGGTGGAAGAAAGGAAGGAAAAAGGCAGGAGAAGAGAACAATTATAATTGAGATGAAGCATGCTTTCCCAGAGGAAGGCTGTTCTCCCATTTAAAGAATCAAGAGTCAGAGGGGGGGGTTGGGGATTTAGCTCAGTGGTAGAGTACTTGCCTAGCAAGGGCAAGGCCCTGGGTTCGGTCCCCAGCTCCGAAAAAAAAAAAAAAAAAAAAGAGTCAGAAGGATAGGCAGTGATGTAGAGCACCTTCATGCCCAAAGAGATAGTAAGTCAGAGCCTTACTCCTTTCTTCATTTGGTTCATTTTATTGAGTGCTTAAATGCCAATTGTGGTAAAGAGTATCAGAGGTACAGCCACAAATAAAAGAGTCCCAACGTTCATGAAATTTGTACCCTTACAAATAGTGGAGTGAAACAAAGTGTGTTGAATGAACAAAAGAAAATATTCTCCAAATGCTTGTGACTTGAGGTTGCCATGAAGGCAGTTGACTTAGCAGGTTAAGGGAACACCTCTGAACAATTACTAAGCCTAGAATGGAAAGCTGAGAGAGAACTGTTTGGGAAGCACCCTGGGTAGAGGACATCAGGCTGAAGAAGCTGCGTATGCAAAAGCCTGAGGTAGGAAAAGAACAGGCTGATTATACTCATTTAATTCAGCCATGCAAAGGACTACGTATACTATGGTTCTTTTCCTGGGAGAACATGTACCATCCCCAAGAGGGCACCAGTGATGGAGAAAGAAAGGATTTTAATCCAGTCTATCTCAGTGAACCAATGGGTTTCATTAGAAACAGTTACAAGAGCATGGGTTACCTAGGAGTGACTACACCATTGAAGAAAATGACTCACACAGTAACCGATAATGGCCTACAGATCCTGATGGTAAGGTTTTGTGACCCCTTCTGCTCTAACAACTGTTAACTGACTATGCATCTTTGAGGGAATGGTGGAGCCTCATAGACCCCTTTCCCACCTTGTGCAGGTGTCCTGAGGGTAATCACAGCTGCCAACCACTCAAGAGAACAGTGGCATGTCATGCCCAGAGGAAAGCATTCAAGCCCACTTGCTGCTAGGGAGGACAAGTTCCATCATTCTAATACCCCTTGTCTGGACAGCTTACATAGGACAGAGACAGCAAGAGGGCCCCTGGCTCCTGCCACTGATTCTTTCTGCTCAATCATGGCCACTAACAGGTGGGAAAGAGAAGGACGGAAACGAGACACAGGATGTGAACCTCATAGGCCCAGGTGGGCCTACATCATTATTGACTCTGTGATCCCTTCCTCCCTTCTTGCAGCAAATGGGTCCTCTGCCAGTCACAGATGAGGCAAGAAATCAAAGTTAAACAAATCTCATTCTTGGGAAAATTTAACTCATAAGCAGACATTCAAAGAGAAAATCTAGTTAAGGCTGAGCTCGGAGGACAGAGACTCGAGGTCACTGAGTGCTGTCCCTGGCTGGGTGTCACTTCCATCCTGGCCCCTCTTCCCTAACTCTTCCACCCTAGGGCTCTCCCCTTCCTGCTCCGGCTAAATAAGCCATGTTTGCTCACGTGATGGCTTCAGCAGCAGCATGAATGTCTTCCATCATAAACAATTAGCTAATGCAGTCTACACAACGAAGTTAACAGGAACAGACCAGATTTTTCTTACCAAAATGACTCTTCTTCCCAAATTGTCATACATTCACAATTATAGTCGAGAGGTCATAGCCAAGGGGGATTTAAATAATACAAAATGGTTGGAACTATGCAGTCAATGTCTTAAAAACAAAGAAGAAGAAGGAGGGGGAGGGGAGGAGAAGGGGGAAGGGGAGGGGAGGAGGAGGGGGAGGAGGAGAAGGGGGAGGGGAGGAGGAGGGGGAGGGGAGGAGGGGAGGAGGAGGAGGGGGAGGAGGAGGGGGAGGAGGAGGAGGGGGAGGAGGAGGAAGAAGAGGAGGAGAAGAAGAAGAAGAAGAAGAAGAAGAAGAAGAAGAAGAAGAAGAAGAAGAAGAAGAAGAAGAAGAAGAAGAAGGAAAGAAGCAGCAGCAGCAGCAGCTAAAACTGCAGAGGGAGAAAAGCCTCAGCTGTCAAAGCTCTCATTGTTCCTAGAGAGGATCTAAGTTCAGTTCCCAACATCCCCATTTGACCATTCATAATTGCCTATAAGTCCAGCTCCAGAGGATCTGGTGTCCTCTTCTGGCCTCAAAGGCACCTGGACACATGTGTGTATGTACACACACACACACACACACACACACACACACACACACACACACAGAGAGAGAGAGAGAGAGAGAGAGAGAGAGAGAGAGAGAAATATATCATAAGAAAAATTTAAATTTAACCCTATTAATTGTGATGGTTTGAGTAGGAATGGCTCCCATGGGCACATATATTTGAATGTTTGGCCGTTAAGGAATAGCACTACTTGACAGTGATTAAGAGGTCATTAAGACATATTAAGAGGTCAAGAGAGATTACTTATTAGAGACTTACTGTATAACAAACACTACTTTGCACTATTCCTATGTTGGTTACCATTTGCTCACAACAATCTCGATGAGGTAGAAACTGCTAATCCTGATTGCCTTAGTGTCAAGGAAATCTGTGTGACACAGTTGATCTATTCACCCCGTCTCAATATGGAAGCAGAACATTGCCACAGGAAAAATCCTCAGCACGTGTAACGTGAGTCTACAAGCCTGATGTTGACAATGAGAGACTGTGTGAGATTCTGCGGGGAACAGCCTGTGATTTGCCTTTGAAGTTTACAAGTCTATGGAACAGGAGAACAGCCACGTGGATCTGATGAGAGAGACTCTGCTCTTCCTGTTACAGAGACTGTTAGGATATCTGACTTGGAACCATGACTGGCTACAAATTGCAAGGTGTCTCCAGTGATGCAGAGAAAGGCATTCTGCCTGGAAGGACAAGAGCCAACTAGCATGTGCCCGAGAAAGTAGGATACTTAGTCATCAATTCTGTTTAACAGAAGTTTTAGTTTGGGAGGTAGCTCCTCTGACCTTCATTAGGATTATGACTTCTAACTTGACCTGACCTGCGAAATGTGAATGGAATTACAATTTGTCGTTTTCAAGCACAAAATGTCAGAGTTCTCTCTGAGCATTTTGCTTAGGAATCATGTAAAACTGGATGAAGCCTGCCCTGATACAAGAACGAGATAGAGTAGGCAATAATTGGTGGGTCTGTAGCACAAACAAGCAATAAGTCTTTGTTTCCTTTAATTTCCTAAGGCTCACACACTGTTGTTAGGAATCATATATTAATCAGGATCCTCTATAGCAGTGATTCTCAACCTTCCTGATGCTGCTACCCTTTAATACAGTTCCTTATACTGTGGTGACCCCCAACCATAAAATTACATTGGTTGCTACTTCATAAATGTAATTGTTGATACTGTTATGAACCTCCATGTAAATGTCTGGTTGTCTGGCTTTCTGATGGTCTTAAGTGACCCCTGTGAAAGGGTATTTGGATCCTCAGGGGGGTCACGACCCATAGATTGAGAACCACTGCTCTAGAGGAACAAAACTGATAGACTGTGTGTGTGTGTGTGTGTGTGTGTGTGAGAGAGAGAGAGAGAGAGAGAGAGAGAGAGAGAGAGACAGAGAGACAGAGAGAGAGAGAGAGAGAGAGACAGAGAGAGAGAGAGAGAATATAAAGGATATTTACAAGAATGACTTTTAGGTTGTGGTCCTGCTAGTCCAACAATGACTGTCTACCAATGGACAGTCCAAGAATCCAATAGTTGTTCATTCAATCTACACAATTAAATCTTTCAGCTGGTCTCCAGTATATGTTACAATCCTGAAGAAGTAGGCTCTAATGACAGTGAAGAGAGGGACTTGCCAGCAAGAGCAAACAGGCTAAGAGAACCATTTTCTTCCATATCCTTTATACAGGTTGCCAGCAGAATATCTACCCAGAATGAAGGTAGGTATTCCTATGCCAAAAGATGTAGATTAAAACTAGGTCTTTCCATTTCAAAAGATTTAAGGGAAAAACAAAAACAAACAAACAAACAAAAACCAAACCTCACAGCTCTACCCAGCCACTTGGGTCTTAGTTAATTCTAGAATGTAGTTAGGTTGACAACCAGGAATAACCATCACAGAATGTAGACTAACCCAAATGGGACTGGTCCCCCAGGGCTCATCGGTTCTTATGCTTCATTTTCTTCCCCTGTATTGACAGGGATAAAGGACAAGGACCTCAAGGACATTGTTGCATAGGGTGCAAAGTCATGAGACACTCACAGTAACAGCTGAGAAGAGGTACTCAACAAATACGGCTACAGTTGTTTTGCTGATTTTGTAGATGCACTAATCCCTGGTGTCACATTCTCTGCTTCCCTGTCTTCAGTCTACAAAAGCAGAGCCCTGTGTAGGCTCAGCCTTACTGTCATTACTCAGGCACCATCTGTCCATACTGCTTTCCCACTGTTCTGCTTCTCAATCTTCTCTGAACAATCAAGGAATGGTTGGTTGAGAGATGGTGCAGGATTCTTACCCTCTCACCACCGGGGGGTTTAAACAGTGGTGGCACCCCAGCTTCTCTAGATGAACACAGATGATCCTTAAAGCTTCCCTGTTTAGCCATAGGAAAGTTTCATGGAACCCGCTCTCTGATGTTGCCCTATTGTCTACAGATCAGCTTCTCCTCTAGTCCTGGATGCCACCCATGCTCATGGTCAGATACATGAAGGTGGCTTCATGCTCCACTTTACTGAGTTTTTTTAGGCGAGACATCCCTGTGTAAAATGACTGGTTCTTTCTGGGCTCCTTTTCCTGTTGCTGTGATAAGCTATCCAGGCTTTTCATCTGACCTCACTCACACTCTATCTTAGCTTTTTCCTTTTTATACAAGATCCCATCCTAGGGAATGATGCCACCCACAGTGGGCAGGGCTTCCCATCTTAAATAATGTGGTCAAGATAATCCCCTCAGGCATCCCACAGACACACCTCCCAGGTGATTCTAGATTTCATCAAGTTGACAGTTGAGATTTATTCCCAAGTGTCCTTACAGAACATTGAGCCCCTCATTCTATCATCATCACATAGCTGGATGTAGGTCTCAACTCTGGGGATCTAGAGGCCTGTCTATATGTTTCCCTAGCAGCTCTAGCACAAGTCTATTGAAACTCAGAAGTCTGCAGGACAAGGAAGATTGCCTGTAATTCCAGCAAGTCTTATGTGGAGACGGAGGGCAGAACTCTCTTTCTATGCAGCTTGTCTGATTCACAGAACAGCAAGCAACAAGACACAAGACTCAAACAAGGGAAAGTTGAGTGACACCCACGATTATTCTATGACTTCAACATATGCTTCTGTGGCATATGCATACCCACAACCACATGGGCAAATATGCATGCACATGCACATATCACACACACACACACACACACACACAGAGAGAGAGAGAGAGAGAGAGAGAGAGAGAGAGAGAGAGAAATCATTTTCATACCAACCACTCCAAGCACATTCCCAGTGTGAAAAGGTTATAACAGACCTGTTTGTTTTTTTCAGAAAGAAGCTCACAGAGAAGCCCAAACCCAGTTCTTGCTATGAAACCCAGGGTGGCCTCAGCTAGAATAGCCCCTTTTGACCTCAATACAAGTAAACACATTTGGATTATTCAATTCTCATAATATTATCCTATTGCACATCTTACTATTCAATTTTATTTTAGAATACTGTATAACTTTAAATAACTCATACTGAATATTTCTGTAGTGCCAGCAATCAGACTCAGGACTCTCTCCTTACTAGGAAAGGCCTCTAATGCTGAACCACACTGTAGACCTATATTGAATGCTTTTCCCAGGAACTGCTTACCGTCACAGCAATCCTGCAAGGTACGGAAGCTATTTTATTTATTTACAAATGGGTAACTGAAACTTATGGGAACTAAATACAACTCTGTCTTTTGTTCTTTGAAAATGGAATAACTGTAAGTGTATTTTGCTCTTATCCACCACCCTCTCCTCTCTTCCAAGTCCCCCAACAGCATCTTTATCCCAACTCTACAACCTTTTTAAATTACTTTTAAAAATCCAATTAGTTTGTTTTAATCTAATTAGTTTTAGTTTAATCTAATTAATGCTGCCTATATGCACACGGGCGTGGATTTACACCAGTGGCTACACTCCTAAAGAAAAGTTTAGGACATCTACAGCCCTTCCCCCAGCAGCACCAACTGCAACAACTCCTCAGCTAGGGCTGGAGATCTGGGCCACTTCCCTTTCTGTGCTGTAGTTTTTAGCTGGCTACATCTTGCACAGGTCTTGTACAGGTAACTATAGCAGCCATGAATCACCAGCATACCATGCCAAGTCCAGAAAAAAGCATCTCACAGCTCTCCTCCACATCCTCTGGTTCTTTTTTTTTTTTTCCTTTTCTTTTTTTCGGAGCTGGGGACCGAACCCAGGGCCTTGCTCTTGCTAGGCAAGCGCTCTACCACTGAGCTAAATCCCCAACCCCCCATCTTACATTCTTTCCATCTCTTCTTCCATAAAGTTCCTTGAGCTCAGAGAGGGAATGTAGCTAAACATTCACAGTTGCTTCTCCTCTGAACTTTGCTTAGTTATGAGTTAACCATCATTACCCTCTGTAGTGAGAAGGTTCTCGGACCCAAGGTTGAAAACAGCACAAATGTAAGGATATAAACACACATATCTGGGAGGAAGTTTGACAACATCCCCAATTAGAGAAACATCAATAGGTTCTCTCCCGGAGCCTATGACTCTTAGCAATGTGCATTCAGTAGCTAGTGAAGGGTAAACAGAAGTCCACGTTCATCCTAGGCATCCACAATTCATGTCTTTATCTCATTCCATCCCCTTGCACTGATGGTAGGAAATACTATCTTGTTTGATGGGACCTACCCTGTCCTAACTTGTGCTACTTTTCGATCTTTAATGTGATGCTTATGAATTAAGAAGCATCACCCCATCTTGGTTACTTTTCTACTGCTGTGAGAAAACACTATGGACAGGGCAACTTATGGAAGAATGAGTTCATATGGGCCTTACTGTTTCAGAAGATGAGTCCACGATCAACATAGTGGGGAGCATTGACAGTGAGCAGGCATGGTGCTAGAACAGTAGAGAGTTTACATGTTGATACAACAACTGCAAGGTAGAGATTGCTAACTGGGAATGGCATAGACTTTTGAAACCTCAAGTCTACCCTCGGTAACACATCTCCGATAAGGCCATACCTCCAAATCTTTCCCAAATAGTTCCACCAACTGGAAACTAAGTAATCAAACACATGAGCTATAGGGACCATTTTCACTCAAATTGCCACATTTCCTTAACCCTGAATTTAAAATCTGCCACTCTCTACCTCTATAATTTTAAAGATCTTTACACTTCAGTGGGATTTTTTTTCATCTTGATTTCTCTTATCTTTCCTTAAAATTTGTTAACAAGGATGTCAACATCAAAACACTTTGGGATTATATTACGTGTCCCCTCATGTTCATGTGGGCATGTTAGCATTTGTGTGTATATGAGCATGCTCATGTTAGTATATGTGAATGTACATACACATGCATGACAACATTGGCTGTCATTTCTCAGGTACCTTCTACCTTGTTTTTGGAAACTGGGTCTCTTGCTGGCTTAGAAATTTCTAGGTATCTGGACTGATTGGCCAGTGAATCCAAGAAATCTATTTGTCTCTGTCCCAGCCCAGCACTAGAATTATATGCATATGACACTATGCCCAGATTCCCTAAAAGTATTTATGTGTATGTATATGTACACATGTACAAGGTATGTGAGAGACACAGCACCCATAGGGTAGTCACAGGACAAGCTCAGATACTAATTCTTTCCTTCCACATTGTTTGTAGCAAGGTTTCTTTGCTCTAGGCAATACTCATGTCAGAGTATCTGGTTCATTAGCTTCAGGACAGTCTGCTGACTTCTACCTTGCTTTAGGAGCACTGATGTTGCAACTGCAAACCATTTTTACAAAGTTTTACATGGGTTCATGTGCACTTTCTGAGGTATGTGCTTTATCCACTGAACCATACCTCCAGCCCATGGTTGCCATTTGGGTCCTAGTGACTGAATATCTTCATGCTTGCAAGGCAAGTACTTGACTAATTCAGTCCTTCTGCAGTTCTCAAAGCATGCCCCAGTTCTGTGTCTGAGGTGATGATCATAGGCTAGAGATTGCCCTGGCCTCTCCCAACCAATCAACGAGATCCCAGGTAGTGGCAACCACTTCAGTCTGGGCCTGAGAATGATCACAGCAAAGGGAAGACTCTCTTCACTGATGATTGCTAAGCAGGCAGTGTGGGAACAAATCCACACCATTTTAAATATTGTTGGTGCTGGAAACTGAACTTAGGTTCTCTGGAAGAGCAGCTAGTGCTCTCAGCCATTGAGTCATCTCCCTAGTACCCACCTCCTTCAGTCTCACAAGCTGCACCAGGTGTCACTATTGCCAAATTATCTCTAAGTCTCAATGTAACTCTTTCCTCACTGCTGCTGCAGTGATGTCAGCCACTCCTGTCTCTTCCTAGCCTTACGTTCCTGTTCAAAACTCTCCTAAGAAATCTTTCTGTGTTTGAATAGATCCAAAGTCTATTGACTAGCAGAAGAGGGAAATTCTCTGTAACAGTCTCCATGCTCACATATCCCAAGAGTCAGATAATTATGGTATATTAACAGTGAGGCATAATTATGGAGGAGATGTGAACAAAATTCTACTCACACCAGAGAGGGAACCAACTTCAGATGCCACCTACATTCAACTTGGTGAATGACTGAGTTTCATTGGGGTTCTTACAGGAGCAGAAGTTACTCAAAGACAGCTGCATCACCAAAGCCCATACCAGCATCAGTGATAGTTCACAAAAATTGGAAACCTGGAGCATACTCCAGGCAGCTCATCTTATCTAAGATTGTCTCCCAGCTATCTCACCTCCGTATGCATTCTTGAGTAGGAAAGAGTCCAGTAAATCTGGTCAGTTTCAGGGACTTCCTGAAACTTTCCAGTTGTTTATTTCCTGAACTTAACAAGTTTCCTTGAAGCATGAGATGTTTTACCTCCTCTTAGAACATCCTGTAGTGTTGGAGAGGTGGCAGTTCAGTGGTTAAGAGCACTGACTGCTCTTCCAGAGGTCCTGAGTTCAATTCCTAGCAACCACATGGTGGCTCACAACCATCTGTAATGGGTATCTGATGCCCTCTTCTTGTGTGTCTGAAGACAAAGACAGTATACCCACATACATGAAATAAATAAATCTTTAAAAAAAATCCTGTATCCTAAAAAGCTTTCATCCATAATGGGAGGTTTATCTTCAAAGAAACTTGCTGCACTCCACTCTGAAGCTTGTTTCTGCTTTAGGACCATTTACTAGCTAAATCCTTCCCTAAGCCTTTCAGATCTTGGTCTCAAAGACATATGCTGAAATAAGCCTTCTTTGACTTACTTTGCAAGTTAAAGTTATTTATCAACTTTTATCTGAAAACAAAGAATTTATTAATTTGCTTGTAAAAAAAAAAAAAAAAAAGCTCAGTGGAACACAGGTGGCCATCTACTGTGAGGGTTCATCTTCACTCGCAACTTGATTAAGTTTGGAACCACCCAGGAAACAATCTCTGGCTATGTCTGTGAGGGACATTCCTGAGAGGTTTTACTGGAGAGGGAAGATCTTCCCTGAATGTGAAAGGCACCCTCCCATGGAGTAAGGTCCAGGACTGAATATAAAAGCGAAAATATGCCCTGAGCATTAGTATTCATCTCTCTACTTTCTGAGTGGCTCCAGTGTGAGCAGCTCCTTGTTCCTGTTGCCAACCCTACCGTGCCATACTTCCTCGAGTGACAATAAGTCCTTCTGACTCTACTCTTTCACTTTTCTAAATATTGCATTTATTTGGTTTTTGTTTTGGCTTTGTGTGTGTGTGTGTGTGTGTGTGTGTGTGTGTGTGTGTGTGTGTGTGAGAGAGAGAGAGAGAGACAGAGAGACAGAGAGACAGAGAGACAGAGAGACAGAGACAGAGACAGAGAGACAGAGAGACAGAGAGAGAGAGAGATGCCACTGGTGTGGCGGTCAGAGGATAACTTATGGGAATTGGTTCTCTCTCCCATCCTGTAAGTCTTGGGGAATGAACTCAGGTGTCCAGACTTGGTGGAAAGCTTCTTTAGTCCTGAGCCATCTCACCAGTCCCCATAAGTCCTTCATGTAAGCTGTTTCCATTGGGTGTTCTGTGAAAAGCAATGAGAAGAGTGACTAACAGGTTCATGTTTCCACAAAGCCTGGGACAGCACAGGGCATCTAGTAAATCCATAGAAGTGGGTGCTGACTGTGATGGTTTGCATATGCTTGGCCCAGGGAGTGGCACTATTAGAATGTGTGGACTTGTTGGAGGAAGTGTGTCGCTGTGAGGGTGGGCTTGGAGACCCTCCACCTAGCTGCCTGAGGATGCTCAGTCTGTTCCTGGCTTCCTTCCTTCAGGTGAAGATGTAGAACTCAGCTCCTCCTGCACCATGCCTGCCTGGATGCTGTAATGATGATAACAGACTGGACCTCTGAACTTGAAAGCCAGCTCCAATTAAAAGTTGCCCTTTATAAAACTTACATTGGTCATGGTGTCTGTTCACAGCAATAAGACCCTAACTAAGACACAAATAAATAAATAATGCAGAGGGGAGGGAGGGGGAAGGGGGAGGGAAAGGGAGGGAGGAGGAGGAGGAGGGAGGAGGAGGAGGAGGAGAGGAGGAGGAGAGAGAGAGAGAGAGAGAGAGAGAGAAGACAGAGACAGACAGGCAGAGGGGGGAAGGAGAAGAGAAGGGAGAGAGACAGAGAGAGATAGAGACAGGCAAAGAGAGGGAGGGAGAGAGTCAAACAGACAAAGAGAAGGAAGATGGAGAGGGAGAGACAGGAGGTAGAGAGAGGCAGAAAGTGGAGGAGGGAGGGAGGCTCCGAGAGTTCACTTTTCTTATTTTCTAATGAGGTCCTGAAACCCACTTGCTTTCTTAACTGCTGAGATAGATTTTTACGCAGGGCTAAAACCTAAAAGCTGATTTTCAGCCACTGAGATCCCCAAAATCGTATGTCTCATGCTTTCCCCAGAGAGCCCTGATTGCCCAAAGGAACAATATGAGAAATCGACTGATCTTCCCCTCTTTGACAGGACATGGAGCGATCAGAGAGCAATGGAGACTGGCTCATTAGTCGGGGCTCCTCAGCTCCTCCTGTGTTTCTCCCCAGCGCCCCACAACTCTGAGACAGACCAGGCTGGGAGTGTTCACTCCTCAGGTGGCACAGGCAGCTCACTGTGTGAGCTGATTCTCTGGCTGCTTCCAAGTCACAGGGAGGCCACTCCTCCCTTGCTCCCCAAACACAAAATCCTCACACCAACCTGACCGGCTGGGCTCTCCCACGGTGCAGCATTACACACTCATTGGCCTACAGTGTGCCGGGGGCGGGGCTTGGGTGGTCCTCAAAAGGCATTAACAGCGTGAGTGGAGAGCCCTAGAGGCTGATGCTATCCTTTCACTCTCTCAGCCCTTCTCCAGGAGCCTCTGCTTTCAGACTCCTTCTGGTTCAGCTTGGGACAGACACCCAGAACAAGGGACACCTGTGGTTGTGGATTTTAAGCTCAGTAATGGGAAAGCTTGAAAATGCTTCCTGGATCCACGATCCTCTCATGAAGTACTTGAACAGCACAGAGGAGTACTTGGCCCACCTGTGTGGACCCAAGCGCAGTGACCTGTCCCTTCCGGTGTCTGTGGCCTATGCGCTGATCTTCCTGGTGGGGGTAATGGGCAATCTTCTGGTGTGCATGGTGATTGGCCGACATCAGACTTTGAAGACACCCACCAACTACTATCTCTTCAGCTTGGCAGTCTCAGATCTGCTGGTCCTGCTCTTGGGGATGCCTCTGGAAATCTACGAGATGTGGCAAAATTACCCTTTCCTGTTCGGGCCTGTGGGATGCTACTTCAAGACAGCCCTCTTCGAGACTGTGTGCTTTGCCTCCATCCTCAGTGTCACCACGGTTAGCATAGAGCGCTATGTGGCCATCGTCCACCCTTTCCGAGCCAAGCTGGAAAGCACGCGGCGACGGGCCCTCAGGATCCTCAGCCTAGTCTGGAGCTTCTCTGTGGTCTTTTCTTTGCCCAACACCAGCATCCATGGCATCAAGTTCCAGCACTTTCCCAACGGGTCCTCCGTGCCTGGCTCAGCCACCTGCACAGTCACCAAGCCCATGTGGGTATATAACTTGATCATCCAAGCTACCTCCTTCCTCTTCTACATCCTCCCAATGACCCTCATCAGCGTCCTCTACTACCTCATGGGGCTCAGGGTGAGTATCGAAGGTTGCTGGCTTGAAGTCGCATCCCACCTTTCTTGCCCATTCTGAATTCAAAGAAAGATTTATCATGGAGGGAAGACAGAATCAGAGAGGGGCACAGAGGATGACGTTAAGTGGGAAATTAAGAAGCAAGTGTTTGTGTGTATATAAAATAGTTGCATATGAAAATTCCACACAGGTACTCAAGAATTATCTCGCCAAGTCAAGTCAGCTTGGTCTCCTTTTGAACAGGTGGGAATTGCTACTGACTAAACATAGCAAAACCACAACTCCATTACTTTCTTTACCTGGTGTCCCTTATTCTTTCTGTGCTTGTCCAACTGTGTTTCTAAGAAAGTGCTAGACAGCTTCCTAGGGGAATCAATGTAGATTCCACTCCTGGGGGAATCTGACTCCAAGGCCTCACCTTGTATGTTTATACGTGATCCAGGCTTAGAGGATCACATTCTGGGGGGATGCTTCCACACCCTGGGGCCTCTTTGCTGCCCCTGCTCCACTTTACTGCCTGTGTTCAAGTTTTTCTCTGTACCAACCTGTCTTGATATCATGAACTCTTCCCATTTTATGATCTGAGACAGATAAACAGCCATGAAGGCAAGTATTTCCCGTGGCTGCATTGACCTTTGATTGAAATAACAAATTAAATCCTGTGTGTGTGTGTGTGTGTGTGTGTGTGTGTGTATCTATATACAGATATTCCTTGAAACCAGTTTTATAGCAGGTAGAGATTGAGGGATGGAAAAGTAAACAGAACTCATAAGTCAGAGCAGTAGAGGTATGATTAAGAGATATGTGAGTTTCTGGGGAAATCACTCTGTTTCCTCTGAACCTTATAATTAGAGACTCCTTCTCTAAGCTTGTGGTGATAAATATTTTTTTTCCTTTTCTCTGCTTCTAAATTCCTTGAGAGAATCTGGTTTTTTGTTTGTTTTTGTTTGTTTGAGAAATGTAGGCACGATTCTTTATGCTTCTGGCTGTATGCTGTACCCAAATTCATAGGTGTGAGTCCTCACAATGACAGTTTTGTATTCACTTAAGGAAGCGGTTCACAAAGTAAACGGTTTTATTTAGCCTCTCAGGTCCTTGGCCGACGCACGCCTTTAGGCAAGCCACACACAATTCTCCTGGAATTACTTTCCCATTTGGAGAATGGAAAGGTCACATCACATCATTTCTAAAGCTTCTTCCTGCTCTAACAGTCTGTGGTTCTTTTTAAAAAGGCAAAGAGACTATGAAGGAGGTAGACAGAAGCTGTTCATGAAAGAAATAACCACATAGAACCTATCACACCCTTCGGTGCTGTGGCTCTGGATGCAGAGTCCCACTCCAGTCTATCTCTGAGAAAGGTAGTTAGTTATCAACAAAGAGGATCCTTTTTCCTATTTACTGGCCCTAAAATGAGTGGCCAGGCCCGAGTAGGAAGAGCCTATATGAATGTCATAGATATGTAAGAACAAGAATGAATCTGACCAGCCAGACACCGGTGGCATTTCCCCTAGACCCTTGTCACTTTATTCATCTCAGCATCACAGTTCCAGAATGTCCTATATATCTAACCCAGAGGAAAAGACTTCCATACGTTTCCAAATATCTCACATCCCAAAAGTCCTTCTTACCTCCTCACCCCGACTGTAACAATATTATTATTGTTCAATACTAAGCGATCGTTCGTCTTGTATGAGTTTGGGGGAAATGCCTAAGTTTATCAGCAAACATAGATTCCTCTAAGGTCTTTAAGTTTCATTTTGTTCCACTGGCATGAATCCACAGTGTCTGTGTCCCAAGCTGGTGGCAGCTCAGACAATAGCCATCCTGCTTTGTGTGAGTAATGCAATTGAGGACAGCTTGGTTCAGAAGAGGTGAAGTTGATGGGAATGGACCAGAGGGTTACTAAGAAAGGAGATGTCTGACTTGTCATTCTGAAGATTTAAACAGCCATCTGGCAAAGTAAGTCCCTTCAGTGCTATGGGCATCAGAGCCTTTGGACCCCTTCCCCTGGAAGGTTCCTGCCACCCACCTCCAAGCTTCCTTTGCCTCTTTGACTCTACTCCACCCTGTCAGTCAGGCTTCAAGTACCTGTCCCTGGGGCAGCTCACCTAGAAGCCCTAGCTGTCCTGCTTCTGGTGTAGATGTCTTGGCTTCCAGTAATTTCCTTCATTACAATTTATAATTCTGTGTAGACACTTTAGTTCATTGATTTCCCCCAAACCAGACTAAGCACAGTCAGGAGATAAGGCTCAATTACTGGGCTTCAGCTGCTCTACATTTAAAATAAAAGAGTTAGAAACATGACCCTAAAGGTCCTTCGAATGTTCATGAATTAAAAAGACCTATGCCCTAATGGTATTTGAGTTATTGGGTCTGCTGAGAAGTGTAGAGATGTGGTTAAGTCTGATTGCCACTACTTTCGCAAAGCAGCCAGAGGAAGATAAGGGACAAAAGAAGCCTGTGTGTGTTCAAAGCTGAATACTCACTGATGCCCCCTCGTTCCAGGACATAAATTTTCCTAGAGGTGCCCTTCAGGCTTAGAACACCATGGAAATGGAAAGTGGCTGGCCCACAAGTAGCTCCCCATCCGTCCAAGAGGAAGTACTGGCAAAATCTAGCCTGTCCCATGTCTCTCACACACGACTTTCGTGTTGCTGAGGGCATATGTGTGAATTGCATAAAAATCAGCAATGCCAGACAGGCTATGAGCAAGCAAGATAGTGGATGAATGGATGGAGATGGATGGATGGATGGATGGATGGATGGACAGATGGACAGGATATGTTGAGTTGAATGTACAGACAGATGGTGAATTGGAGGAAGAAAGGAGGGAGGGAGAGATGGGGAGGGACAGGATGGGTAGAAGTGGATGCATAGAGAAGCATGATGACTGGATGGATAGATGGATTGATGGACAGATGGACAGATGGACAGGATATCTAGAGATGGATGCACAGAGAGGCAGGTGGTGAATTGAAGGAAAAAAGGAAGGGAGGAAGAAAGAGTGAGTGAGGAAGGGGAACAGGATGGGTAGAAGTGGATGCATAGAGACGCATGATGACTGGATGGATGGATGGATGGATGGTTAGGCAGATAGATACACAGAAGAGAAGACTGATGGACAGAGAGACAGATGGATAAATAGGTGGGTGGGTAGATGGATGGATGGATAAATGACCTGACAGAAAAACTGAAAGACAGACAAATATGTATAGATCAGAACAATGTGTATCTACACGTTTATCTCATATACACACATACATACTCAGGCGTATACATGTATGTGCACACATGCGCACACATGTGCATACACACACACACACACACACACACACACACACTTTAAAAGTGACTGGAGGAGGGAGGGTTTATCTCAGTTTAAAATCCAGGGCTAGGGAGATGGATCAGAAGTTAAAGAATACTATGCTGCTCACTGTTCTTTCAGGAAACTTAGGTTCAATTCCCAGCTCCTGCAAGGCAGCTCACAGCTGTCTGTGATTCCAGTTCCAGAGGATTTGATGCCTTCTTTTGACCTTTCTGGACTCCAGTCAGACACACAATCACACCCATAATATAAAATAAATAAAGCGAAAATATTTATTAAAGGTTATGTCCATCATCAAAGGAATTTGAGGCAGAACTGAAGCAAAAGTCATGGAGGACTTCTGCTCATGGCTCACTCCTCATGGCTTGCACAGCTACCAGTTTCGCACAGCTGAGGCAAACACGCCTAGGGATGGCACCACAGACAGTGGACTGGACAGCCCTCCCACATCAATTAGCAATTAGGAAAATGATTGCCAGGGACTAGAGAGATAGTCAATGATTAAGGGCACTGGTGTTTTTTCCCAGCACCCACATGGCAGTTATAACTGTCTGTAACTCTAGTTCCAGGAGAACCAATACCCTCTTTTGGCTTGCACAGGTACATGCAGTGTACTCATGTGCTTGCACTCATACATGCAGGCAAAACACCCATACACATGTTTTTTTTAATTAAAGAAAAGGAAGAAGCCTTAAGGCCCAGTCTGATCTGAGTAATTCTTCCATAGAGGTTCCCTTTTCCCAGGTGACTCTAGGTTTGGGCCCAGTTGATAGCTGAAGTGAAGGCTAACGGTGTCAAGTAAACACAGCTGAGTTAGAAGAAGGAGATTTTCTCAGAAGAGGCTCGGCAGTCCTCATAAGAGGAATATAGACAGTTGCCCTCAGGTATTTTCATTTATACCACGTCTTTTGAGAAGATGTGGAATGAAAATCAATCATGAAAGTAATGATAATCTACCATGCATTGAATACCACGTACCCTGCACTGGCCTGCTCAGCATGTTAGGAGCACCTTGGTGCCCTCACCACCACAGCTTCTTATTTCTACTTCACTGCAGGACTCCCTCAGTTCTTTCCAGGTTCCAGATGTGTCTAAAGGGTCAACTCTCAAAGCATTTTTAACCCCTCGCTTTCTCAAAACAAACTTTATGTAGAGGTCACCACTAAGTCCAAGAGACAGGCAGACATGTTAAGCATACATGTGGATGCCTGGAGCCCAGGTCTTCCTGAGGTCTGCCTGATTTTAAGGAGCTTGTGTACTTTAGAGACATAAGATACGGATTCGTGGAGCTGTCTGTGTGACCTTTAATGGGCCATGTTCCAAGTTTTCTCCAACTTTAAAGTCTTTCTCTAATGTGTTCCCTTGGGATAACTTGCAGCCCAGAGAGCTCACTGATCCTCAAAGAGGCCTGTTCATCATCACACACAGTCACACCCATTTCACATACTTGAAAATGTCTCCTTATAACTCAGTGGGCTGATTCTAGCAGAGCTTAAGACTGCAGGGTAATTCGAGTTTTCCTTCCACTTACTGACCTATTGACCCCTCAGGCTCCCTGTCAGCACCAGTGAAGGAATCTCAGCATGTCTGGCAGCACACGAATGGGGGCTTAGACCTGAACTCCTCAAGGTAGACATAGCTCCCAGTGAAGGCTCATCCAGGAACGCAAACAAAGTCATCAAACACATAGCTTCTTTTCTGGTTTTGTTCTGCTTTCTAAGGAGCTTAAAGCCTGCACACAGCAGTGTTGTGAGGATTTTTCCCATGGTGCCACACAAGCAACCGCTGTATTTTCTACCTCAGATGCAGTGAAGAAGGGGTCCCTTCCAGTTCCAGGAGTACAGCGTGTGATGCTCCCTTGGCCCCAGTTACCTAACTGTGGAACTTGGGGTTGGGACACTCTGACCTTCTAGGTTATTTGGTAACGGGACCAGAAGTGAGTTGTGGATAACTGAGCTTAATCTTCTCTGTTACCTTGATTGGGTCTGGAATCACCTAGGAAACGTACCTCTGGGTATGTTTATGAGGACTTTTCCAGAGAGGTGTACCTAAGGGAGGAGGACCCAGCCTGAATGATGGTAGCACCATCTCATGGGCTGGGATTCCAGACTTTATAAAAAGGGGAAAGAGAGAAGTGAGCTTAGCACAGCATCAGTCTCCTTCTATTTCCTGGCTAGGATGCAATGTGCCCATCTGTTTCATGCCCCTGCCTCTGTGACTACCTCTCCCTCTCCTTAATAGACTCTCCTCAAACTGCGTGTCAAGCAAAACCTTCCTCCTGTAAGTTGCTTCTTGCTCAGTATTTTCGTCATAGCAACAAGAAAAGTAACTGACACTCCCACTAAACTATGAAGTAAATGTAGGAAAGGAATAAACAGTCTAAGAGAGAGAGAGAGAGAGAGAGAGAGAGTGTTAGGGTGAGGTTGGTAAGCCAGCAAGGGAGGAACGACAGAGAATTAAACAACACTGGACTCTCTTTGAGGTGTGTGGTGGTCACAGGTTATCAGAGTTCCTTTCATCTGGTGAGACATCAACACAGGCAATGGAAATAGATCTAAGGGAGAAAGATCCACCACCAAATAGATGGCAGGGCCCACCAGTGCATGTAGACTTGGGAGGAAGGAGAGGACAGTGCACCAGAGCTGCTGCATCGTCAGGAGAAGGTGGGCCTTAAGCAGGCTGGTAGAGATGGCATATGATGTCATGTTCCCATTCCAAACTTAACACACTACAGAGTACAATCTCATGGAATTGCTCATTAAAGCTCAGTTTTAGTTTTACTCTATCCTGCCCATAACCCTGTCCAGAGAACTTAGATTGAATTCTGCCTCCAGTGAAGTGTTTAAAATTTTCAAAACCTTTCTTTAAGTGCTGTTTATATACCTCTAAAGTTTCTGGTGGGGAAAGCAGTCTCCTCTTCCTAACCACTTTTCCACTTCTCTTTCAGCTGAAGAGAGAGGAGTCCCTTGAGGCAGACAAAGTGGCTGTGAATATTCACAGACCCTCCAGAAAGTCAGTCACCAAGATGCTGTGTAAGCTCCTTGCTTTGTTTAATGTTTGTTCTCTTTTGTTTATAGGAGCAGAGGTTTTGTCTTTGGCACTGACGTAATGGTGCTGGCTAAGATGATGTTCTTGGTTTCCAGAAGCTTCTATGACCTGCCTGTTTTGTTTCATCTTTGGTTTTGGGCATTCAAAGCCTTTTGCTAGGTTACAGTTGCTGGGGTGCCTTCCAAATCCTATGAAATAATAAATCACGTTTTCACGCTGAGCCTGAACTCCACTCCACTCTTTCTGTAAGATGAAGTAGGGGTGAACTTGTATGTGCTCTAGCATTCTTCAAACATAGGAAACAGGTTGTGGTGGTTCCTGCATTCACAAATGCACATGCGCACGCGCGCACGCACGCACACACACACACACACACACACACACAGTTTTATAACTCACTTTAGAAGATTGTAAATTCCCAATGGCAACATAGACTCTGTGGATTGCTTTTATTCCAGATTAAGAACAATTAGTCATGAGTTCTCCTGCGTAAATCATTCCACCTAGGACATTGTATCAAAACATCACCTTGTTTAAAAACAAAACAGTAAAAATAGCCTTTTTATTAGAAGTGCACATACTTGTAATTTTTAAGTTATTTTTAAGAAATCCAGGTGCTGACCATCCTCTCTCAAAAGGATGCTGAAAAAGGAAGTGAACTCCTGGACTAGAGAGATAGATCAGTGATTAAAGCACTTGCTAGCAAGCATGAGGACTGGGAGTTTCATCCCCAGAACCCTATGTAAATGCTAGTGGGAGTGACTGAAATTTTATAAGTCCTCTCTTGGGAGCCAGAAACAGAGGATCTAAAGAGTAAGCTGGCTCTGGAGACAGGCCATATCAGTGAGCTCTGGCTTTGATTGAGAGACCCTACCTCAGTAAATAAGGTGGATGAGTGATTGAGGACAATTCTTGATTCAACCTTAGGCCTATGCACACACAGACACGTGCACACCCATACACAATCAAACACACACACACACACACACACACCTCCACACACAATACAAAGGGACGCATGAAAATGAAAGCTAAGAAAAACAGCACTGATCCTCCAGGAGAGATACTGATGAGGTATGTGAAACTTATAAACTGTCCAAAATCACAGCCTACCTTTAGAAAGAAAGAAAGAACCAGGCTTGTGTGCGTGTGGCTCGTAGAAACTGGGCCATCTGTGGACAGAATCGAAGTTTCCCAAGTTGGTCTTTTGACTCTAATAATCATTTTCTTTGAGGTTATTTTAGGTGGGTCTTGTCAGGAGACCGGGAGTCTTTATTATTTCTCTCCTTTTCCCTTTGATCATGATCTTCCCCATGTTTGCTGGTGTTAGCATCTAAGTAGCAAGCCTGGAATGTAGCCCTTTGGTAGAGCACGTGCCCTGCATGTGCAAGGCCCTGGGTTCAAGTCCTAGCACACCATATGTAGAAAAATAGATCTGGGCTCCTTGAAAAGCCATCCTGTGCAACCTAACGGGACCCTGTCTCAAAAAGTAAAAGAGGACTTGGCTGTAGCTCAGTGGTGGAGTACTTGCCCGATATGTGGGAGCTCGGGCTCAGTTTCCAGTACTGTTAAAAACAAAAAGGCAAAAAAGTCATAATGACAACATGCAAACCATTTGCCTTCACCGTAATCAGGAATGATGACCAGAAGTGGGTGGTTGGAAGACATTTTATTGAGAGATAAATTCAAAAGAATATTCCAGTTATTTTTGGAAGCATACTGCACAGGCAGTCAGCTAACCCTAAAAGTTAACTCCAAAAGGAAACAAAAGTGCCAGTTTTCGTGAAAACCTGGAATGTGCTCATGGGCAGGGTTGCAAAATGAAGACTGTGTACCCATCTCTCAGTCTCAGAAGGTGTCATCTCATGGCTGCTCGCCCTTCCTCCTCAGGCTCGATTCTCCTTCTCCATCTCTGTTAGATCACTCAGTGTTAGATCACACTTCAAGCAGCCTGTCACAGAAAAGGATTTGAAACTTCTTAGATGAGAAAAATGCTTATTTTTGTGGCGCTTCAATGTCCCAAGGGGAAGCTATTGGCACACCCATCCCTGCCCTGGGGCTGAAAATGTGATGGGGGTTAGGTAATTCTGTGTACTTTTTGGTTTTGGATATTTTTTATTCACATTTCAAATGTTATTCCCTTTCCTGGTTTCCCAGACATAAGCCCCCTATCCCATCCCCCTTCCCTTCTATGACAGTGTGCCCCCTCCCCAACGACCCCCCCTTACCACCACCCCCTGACATTCCTCTGCACTGGGGCGGGAGGGTCCAGCCTTGGCAGGGCCAAGGGCCTCTCCTCCCGCTGGTGCCCAACAAGTCCATCTTCTGCCTTGCAGAAGCTGGAGCCATAGGTCTGTCCATGTGTAGTCTTTGGATAGTGGTTTTAGTCCCTGGGAGCTCTGGTTAGTTGGTATTGTTGTTTTTATGGGGTTGCAAGTGCCTTCAACTGCTTCAATCTTTTCTCTAATTTTTCCAATGGGGACCCCGGTCTCAGTTCAATGGTTCGTTGCTAGCATTCGCCTCTGTATTTGATATGCTCTGGCTGAGCCTCTCAGGAGACAGCTATATTAGGCTCCTGTCAGCATGCACTTCTTGCCTTCATCAATATTATCTAGTTTTGGTGGCTGTATATAAATGGGTTGTAAACCCAGGTGGTGCAGGCTCTGAATGGCTGTTCCTTCAGTCTCTGTTCCAAACTTTGTCTCCATATCCCCTCCTGTGAATATTTTTGTTCCCTCTTTTAAGAAGGACTGAAGCATCCACACTTTGGTCACCCTTCGTTTTGAGCTTCATGTGCTCTTCTGTGTACTTCTGATGCCAGGTGACAAGCTCTTCCTCTCTGAATCAACACTGTGACTACAGTTGTTCTGACTCTGTATCTTGCCCAGCCCAGGACAGAATCAAAAGGATCCAAGAAACTCCTGATGAGTTCTAGTTTTGTGTTAACAACTTAGCACTGTTATGAAGGGAGGAAGGCTGGGGGCGTGGATGGGCTGGTAAAGTACTTGCTAAACAAACAGGTGTTTGACCTCCAGCATCTGTGTAATAAAAAGCTGAGCATGTTGGGTGATGTGTGCTTGTAATCCTGTGTTCCAAAGCTGAGTGGGTGGAAACAGGTGGATCCCTGGGGTTTGCTGGCCAGGGTCTAGCTGAATTGGTGAATTCAAAGTAAAAGTGAGCCTCCTGAAGAATAATCCTTAAAGTTGACCTCTGTGCCACACACACAGCACACAACACACATAAAAGACACACAAACACACAAGACACACACAAACATACAAAGCATACAACATATGTAAGACATAACACACACATGACACATAAGACATACATAACAAAGGAAAGACTTATCTAGGCTCACAGCTTCTATTCATCTCTGGGTCTATTGTGAGGAAGAGGGAGAGAGACAGGGGAGACGAAAGAGAAAGGGACAGGGAGAGTTCTCAACAAAAAGAACATTAAGTTGGAATGGGGCATGCTGGAGAACATGGAAGGAGTTAGAGGAAAGGAGTAAAGGTGATTATATTTTATTATGTGCATTTATGAAAAATTCAAAACAAGAAAATTTCAAGTGAAAATAGAATTATACGTTTTAAAAGAAAACTCAGGCAATTGTATAGAAAGTTGGTCCTAGATCCATACAACTAATTCCTATGTTCAAATATTCTTTAACTCTGGGGTGATCCTTTGCCTATAGCAATCATCACTTAGCCAAGGTGGCAGGAAAAACCTGATAAAAGGAGAAGAAGGCTGGGCGAGCATCGTGGTCTTTCCTGGCCTACTCCAGCATTCCCTCTCCCACTTCCTCTTCCAGTTGTCTTGGTCCTCGTGTTTGCCATCTGCTGGACCCCCTTCCATGTGGACCGGCTCTTCTTCAGCTTTGTGGAAGAGTGGACAGAGTCCCTGGCTGCTGTGTTCAACCTCATCCATGTGGTATCAGGTAAAGGCCTGGTGGGTTTGGTGATACAACTTTAAAGCAACTTTTCCTTCACACTGTCCTGAGGCCTCACTACATAAGCAACTCACAGGGATCTGGCCTTCTGATATGGAAGCAGTGGGTGGTGATTTGTATTCAAAGATTGAAAATGTTTAGAGGTTACTTTAAGGAAAATCCAAGCCTACACGTGATAATTACAACAGGGGAATCCTCAGCAATCATCAGTATTTGACACCAAGACACATAGAGGAAACAGTTTTCCCAAAGGCACGAGGCTATAAAAACCATGAAAACTGGGTTCAAGTCCAAGTTATTGAATTCCAGGTTCAGGGGCTTTTCCTCCGAAATAGAGAAGCTATGGTGTTAGCTTCAGGGCACTCCAACCCATCAACTTCTGTTTTCATTGGCTTATTCTGTGGGCTCTGGATCATCAGGAACATAACCAGAGAGCAAAGGTAAGATGCATGTGTGCCACTTAAGAAGATCCCAGTTCAGGACAAAGGGAAGGAGAGAGGGGGAGGGATGGAAAGGAGAGAAAACACATACCACAGGATTTCCTGTATCTATCGTGCAGCCATTTCTGCCCTTGAGCATTTTCACCTGGATGCACTTTCTTTCTCTTCATCAACTGTCTCCCACCCATGTCAAGGTCCAGCTGGTGTCAGTCACCTCCACTGAGCCCCTTATGACCGACCCACAGCAGTCTCCCTTTGACTGAATAACTGCCACAAACTGGCAGTTATCACAAAGGTTCTAGTCGATACCGTTGTGCATCCCTGTTACTAGCTTTGCCAAGGATCCTGCCTCTGTTGGATTCTTCCAATTGTAGGGGGGGGAAATGTGGCCTGCTTGAAGGAAAAAAAGTCTGAATCCATTATTTTTCAATGTGCTTTGAAGTTCCCAGGGTGTCTTAGTAAGCATTCGATCAGTGTCTGGATGAATAGACATGTCTTCCTCATCCCAGAGAGGGCACTGAACATAGACACCAAAAGGGCTTCCATCTGAGCTTAGTTTGTTGAATCAGTGAGTCACTAGGGTTACTAACAGGAAGGTGAGCAACTTGCAGGCAGCTGTAACACTGAAAAAATATATTTCAACAATGGTTAACTGTCTATAGATCCTTGGGAAGAGACTCAGCCTCATGACCCTCTCCCCCAAACAACTGTTAACTGTCCATAAATCTTTGAGGAAAGGCAAGAAAGCCCTTCCCCTGTAATGCAAAGTTAATGGGAGCAGCCTTGTGTTGTCCCCAATGGGTAATGGCAGCTGACAGTTCTAGACAGCTACAGCAGTGACTGAGTCAGCCTGGAAGATGTTTCTCAGCACTCAGCTTCAGCCAGAAGACCCAAACTCCATTTTCCAGAAGAAGGAGCTGAAGAACCAGTGTTTATCTGAGGGCCCAGAACAGAAGATGGTCACGGTCCTAGCCTCCCTTAAGCTTCAGTGGTGTCTTAGAGAAACAAACCAGGAGGTGATAGTAAATGAGGGTACAGGAGCTGGAGAGACAGCTCTGTGGTTAAGAGCACATCCTGCTCTTACAGAGGACCCGACTTCAGGTCCCAGCCCCTCAGGTTTCTCTCCTGCCTGAAACGCCAGTGCCACAGGACCAGAAGCCTTCTTTTAGTCTCTGTGGGAACTAGGACTCATGAACACATGCTCATTCGCACACGCACGCACACACACACACACACACACACACACACACACACACGCAGAGAGAGAGAGAGAGACTTACATAATTAAAAAATAAATCTCTAAAGAAAATAATGCATGTATAACAGCAGAGAAAAGGCAATATACAAGCCGCCTGGAGGACAAAATAAGTAGTAAAATATAATTACTCAGCGGAAGCGCTATCAGGGAAGCATGAGTGGGTAGGGAAGGGGCGTGGCACTGGAGCAGTTGGGGGTCGCCCTCTCCCAGAGGTTTTCAGCAAAATGAAGAATTTCACCAGGGACAGTGTGTAGACTGACTTACCCATCCTCGCCACAGCTACTGCTCCAAATTATAGCTTTAACTAAAATTCCAGTGAAGAAACAAGCCTTTTCCCCCCTGATACTTGGATGTCTCTCATCAGTGCCATTACCCGGCACCGTGGAAAAAACATGAATCTTTCATAGCTCTGTGTTTGGGTCCTGAGTGCACAGGGAGATCTCCCTACATTTCAAATTCTCAGTGAGTGTCCTGTACACCCACTGCTTCCTGGGGAGACAATCACAGGCCTTTGCTCAATGTTTACATTTTTTCCAACCTTGCTTCAACCCCTCATTTGCAGGTGTCTTCTTTTATCTGAGCTCTGCGGTCAACCCCATTATCTATAACCTCCTGTCTCGGCGCTTCAGGGCGGCCTTTCGAAATGTTGTCTCCCCTACCTGCAAATGGTGCCATCCCCGGGATCGGCCACAGGGACCTCCAGCCCAGAAGATCATCTTCTTGACAGAATGCCACCTCGTGGAGCTGACAGAGGATGCAGGCCCCCAGTTCCCTGGTCAGTCATCCATCCACAACACCCACCTTACCACGGCCCCCTGTGTGGGAGAGGTACCATGAAAGGAGTGGTCAGAAGGTCTCTCAGAAGGCCTGGATTCTGTGATTGACATCCATCTATGTGCCAAAACTGCAAGGAGGGACACCCTGTCACCTATGCCTCCTTGCGTGCCATTAGAGAGATAACAAGGCTCTTAGATTCTACGTACTCACTACTTTTTTTAATGTTAAAACTCAGACTTTGTTCTGGGCCCCAGCACAGTCCTTATACTCCATATTTCTGTATTGTGAGTTTTCATAACTGTGATTACAGTGTGCTACGGAGTCTCACTTAACGATGTTCTCATGATGGGTGGGTTTAGCCTACTAAAGGCATGGTAGAGTAGCTAAGCAGAACAGCACAGTTATCCCAACCTCCAAACCCAGGATGCAGGAGAAACTACTGGGTGTTACTCGGACAGCTGGCTCAGAACTGCTCATAAAAGCCTAATCCTCCAATAGTTAGGGCTTTTGCAAGTCTGTTGTCAAATGAGCGATGGCTTGAAATCAGTCATGGCAGAAATATTTGTGCTACAGAAATTAACAAGCTCCGTAAATCAGAGCTAAATAATTTTTAGCGCCCAGAGAGCTGGCCCACGAGCAGGTTGGGAGCTATTAATGAGCTGGCACTGTGCCAGCTTGACACGACGCGTGTGACTCGTTTTTTTTCAGAACAGATGCTGGTAACGCTGCAATTATGGACTACTTAGAGTCGTGGTTAACTGTGAAAAACTGCTATGGACTAGATTTAAAAATAAAAAATAACTAGAGTTTCTACACAAAGTAGGCGAAATGCTGCTAATTAAGCCAATGGAAGCAGCATCAGCGGTTTATAATTAACCTAGAGAAGAAGGGTTATTTTTGGATGCCATCCATTAACATTAATGCAGAAAGCAACAATGGACCGGGTGTTGTTTCCCCTCACGCGTCTGTATTTGCAGAGCCCACAGGATATGTTGTCAAAACAGATGACTTTTCTATAGTCATCTCCACTCGGCTGCAGATTTATTTCCTTCTTAACCGGTAGAAACTCGGCGTAGGACTGGAGGGGCGACGCAACGGACAAAGGCACCCGCCACCAAGCCGGAGGATCTGAATTCCATACCCGGAACACACATGGTGGAAGGAGAGAGAAATGACTTCCTCAAGTTGTCCTTGGACCTCCAAACATGCACCATGGCAATATGCCCTCCCACACCCCAACACTCGCCACACTGGATAAGTTAATATAAAAAAATTAAAGAAGTATATCGTTAATCCATAGTGTGGAAGCTAACAGGGATACTGTCTTCTAGAAGCCTAGAAAACCAGTGGTTGCCTGAATGCTCCATGGAGTCTGCTTCTGTCACTCAACCTGTGCCACTGTAGAAGCTCTTTCAAGGCAATGTCAGTAATTGAAAGTTTTGACTAATTTATGTATGGGACCCATATTGTAGAATCTACCTACATTATATACCAGGATATCCCTGCTAGTGAAATATGTTCATTGCACAAAACAGACTATTAACTTAGAGACTTAGAAAGATGGACGAGTCTGGCAAAGAAAGTCAAAGTCCAGGACAAAGAGAAGCAAAGCTGGAGAGACAAGAAATGTCTCATGGGCAAAGGCATTTGTGCATAAGCCTGCTGGTCCAAGTTTTTTGGTTAAGGAAGAGATCCAATGCCTGAAATTGTTCTCTGACCTCCATAGTCACCATGGCTTGTGTCAAAAAACCTCCTCACACGTAATAATGAAAGAATTGCTTTAAAGAAAAGCAATTTACCCTTTCAAACTCATTCACTGCTATGAAACCACATGGACACATAGATAAGAAATTCTGTGAGTTAATAGTCATTTTGAAGATAGATCTTAAAAGGCTTCATAGAACATGCTTATTTGTATATTTCCACAGCATAAAGACTATCTCTTACAAACACTTTCTGCTCTGTTTTATAAGTGCTGAAAATTTCAGGTCCTGACTTTGACCACCTGTTCCTCAGTAATGAAATGGAATAAAGGTTGCCCTGTGCACATTCCTGTTCTCTTCCCTCACTGATTTTCCCATCTAACTTGAGAGGTAAAGAATTTCTGTCTGCCTGTCCCCCTTCCAGTTGACAGCAAAGAGCTCAACCTTCCTTACTCCTGGGGAAATTACACAAGCAATCTTCAAGTCTATGAGGCCACCAGAGTCCTGGAATCTCACTCAGAAACCCTGAGGGGCTGGTAAGGTTCCAGGTTGGGATAGTTTGAGGTCTGAGGTTACCCACCTGACCTTGCCACCTGCAGCATCGTCTTTCTTACACCCCTGTAAGTAATGCTGAGTGCCTACTAAGGGCCTGTGTAGGAGTCTATAAACAGACTCTCCAGCGGTCCAGATTACTGAAGAGTGGGTGTCATTCCTCCTAAAGCAGCCTATAGACATCACAAATTGTCAGATTGCTGGATGTCCCTAAGGAGGGTGGTCAAGAACAGCCCCACCCTGTACACCTCAGTTACAAGTGCCTCTTCTCTGCACTTTCCCTGGACCTCCTCACTCACCCCTCCCTCCTCCTCCTCCCCCACCACCACCTCCTCCTCCTCCCATTCTTCCACCTCCTTTCATTCCTCCACCTCCCCCTCCACCTCCACCCTCCCCCCCCCCCCCCCCCCCCCCCCCCCCCCCCCCCCCCCCCCCCCCCCCCCCCCCCCCCCCCCCCCTCCCCCCCCTCCCCCCTCCCCCCCCCCCCCCCCCCCCACCACCACCCCCCCCCCCCCCCCTCCTCCCCCCACCACCCCCCACCCCCTCCTCTACCTCCCCCCCACCTCCTCCACCACCGCCCCACCGCCACCCCCACCTCCACCACCTCCCCCTCCACCTCCACCACCTCCTCCTCCCCTCCTCCCCTCCTCCCCTCCCTTCTTTTCCCCCTCCTCCTCTTCCCTCCCCTCCCTCCTCCTCCCCCTCCCCCCCCCCCCCCCTCCCCCCCCCCTTTTCCTCTCCCCCTTCCCCCTCCCCCCTTCCTCCTCCCCCCCCTCCTCCTCCCTCCTCCCCTCCCCCCCCTCCCCCCCCCCCTCCCCCCCCCCCCCCCCCCCCCCCCCCCTCCCCCCCCCCCCCCCCCCCCCCCCCCCCCCCCCCCCCCCCTCCCCCCCCCCCCCCCCCCCCCCCCCCCCCCCCCCCCCCCTCCCCCCTCCCCCCCCTCCCTCCCCCCCCCCCCCTCCCCCCTCCCCCCCCTCCCCCCCCCCCCTCCTCCCTCCTGCTCCCCCTCCCCCCCCTCCTCCTCCTCCTCCTCCTCCTCCTCCTCTCCTCCCCCTCCCCCTCCTCCTCCACCTCCCCCTCCTCCTCCTCCTCCCCTCCTCCCCCACCTCCACCCCTCCTCCCTCCCCCTCCTCCCCACCTCCCTCCCCACCTCCTCCCCCCCCTCCCCCACCCCTCCCTCCCCCCCTCCCCCATCCCCCCTCCCCCCCCCCCCCCTCCTCCTCCTCCTCCCCCTCCTCCTCCCCCCCCTCCTCCCCACCCCCCTCCCCCCCCCCCTCCACCTCCCCCCTCCTCCCCCTCCCTCCCCACCTCCTCCCTCACCTCCCTCCTCCCCCCCCACCTCCCTCCTCCACCTCCTCCCCCCCTCCCCCCACCTCCTCCTCCTCCCCCACCTCCTCCTCTCCCTCCCCCACCTCCTCCCCCCCTCCTCCTCCACCTCCTCCTCACTCCCTCCCCACCTCCTCCTCCCACCTCCACCTCCTCCCCTCCTCCCCTCCTCCTCCCCCACCTCCTCCCCACCTCCTCCCCTTCCTCCCACCTCCCCCTCCTCCCCCACCTCCCTCCTCCCTCCCTCCCCCCTCCTCCTCCCCCTCCTCCCCTCCCCCCACCCCCTCCCCCCCCCACCCCCCTCCTCCCACCTCCTCCCCCCCTCCCCCTCACCCCCACCTCCTCCCCCCCCCCCCACCTCCTCCTCCCCTCCACCTCCTCCCACCTCCTCCCCTCCTCCACCTCCTCCTCCTCCCTTTCCCTCCCCACCTCCTCCCCCCTCCCCACCTCCTCCTCCCTCCCACCTCCTCCCCCCTCCCTCCTCCTCCCTCCTCCCTCCTCCTCCCCACCTCCTCCTCCCCTCCTCCCCCCCCTCCTCCTCCTCCCTCACCTCCCTCCCCTCCTCCCCACCTCCTCCTCCCACCTCCCTCCTCATCCCCCCCTCCTCCTCCTCCCCCCTCCTCCTCCCCCCCTCCCCCTCCTCCCCCTCCCTCCACCCTCCTCCCCTCCCCCACCTCCTCCCCACCTCCCACCTCCCCTCCTCCCTCCCCACCTCCTCCCCACCTCCTACACCTCCTCCACCTCCTCCCCCTCCCCTCCTCCACCTCCTCCTTCCTCATCTCCTCCCTTCTCCTCCTCCTCCCCTCCTCCCTCCTTCCTCCTCCCCACCTCCTCCTCTCCCCCCCCTCCTCCTCCCCCTCCCCTCCCCCTCCTTGTATCTTCAGAGTCACAGATTCCTTCCTGGGGATTTTTTCCCTTCCTTCTGATGCTCAGGAATGAGGAACCAATGGCCTTGAGTCAGACATTCTCTGTGAAGCCTTCCTCCTTCTTCTGAAACCTAAGGAGGGGACCTCCATTCTGCCTCAGGGGAGCCTTACCTCTCCTCATCCCCCATACTATGCTGTTGTCTGTCTGTGTATACCCATAGTGTTAACAACTCTTTTACTAAGGCTTTTACTCAAAAGAATACTCACCTTCAGTCCCAAACCTGAAACCTTCTAGAACCAACCTATCAGGAGTTGTGGCCCCGTCATGGCATGTGTGTCATCACCCTTTGAAGGCTGGATTTTGGATAGCACTAGCTTTTCCCCAACTCTCAGAGTACTGCTTAATTCTCAAGAGCCTGAATTTTGAACAGCAACCCAACAGCTTTGTGTCCATTAGACATACCCCATAGCACATACAGGATATGTGTATTAGCTTCCAGCCAAAGGGTGACAATGCTGTTAGAAACAATGAAACGCGCCTCGCTTTGCTTTAACCACTGACTTCATGTCTCCACCAATGTCTTACAAGAAAGTACCTTGATTTATGACTCCCCTTGTTCTGTTACTATAAAACTTCATCAAACTGTCACCACATTTAAACATGAAAGTTGGGTTGACCTGAATCTCTGTTCCTGGGCCAAAGCCACTACTCATTCATATTTGACCCTAGAATAAGCTCTTATCCCTTTTCAGGTGACAGTTGTGCTTTCTGCATTGACAACCAGAAGGAAGAGATGAATCAGGCTTGGAGCTTTTATTCACTGTGTCAGAGCTAGAAGCCATAGTTCCCTGACCTCTGAGCTCTGTCTGTGTCCTGGGCCAGCGTCACTCACATTTGACTCCACAGTAAACCTGCTCTCCTCACCTCTGAGTTGAGAGCTGTGATTTGTGCTGACACCTGTATGCCGGTTAAAGAAGTGGGTAACATTGACAAGCAGACTAAGGAGAGTACCCACATGAAGGCATGGAATACAGTCATCCATGGGTCCCAACTCCATCTTTGGGGATTATGCCAGAGGTTTATGTATAAAGGACAGGAGGCATGTGTGACTAAACAGTCCAGTCAAAGTGTGATTCCATCGTCATCTGGGCTCCAAGTTCTCCAAATTCCCCAAACTCTCTAACAGAAGTTGTCAGAACTGGGTGAAATCTTTTCCTAGAAGAAGAGCTGCTGCACCATCTTCCTTCTTCTAGGGTGAGATCCTGGAGAAGTCCCCGTTTCTTGGAGCCTACTGTTTCAAAAGTCTGATAGCTCAAAGGGGGAGTTAGGGGTGTCTCTTTGAATAGCCTCATCTCTGCTAGGATGGCTACCTCAGGGCAGTATTCAGAAACACTATAATAGCATCTATAGAAAGAAAACTAAATCCAAAACTATATAAATAAGCAGGAACGTATTACTCAGGAAGATAGGTCTTCATGGCACTTTACTGGCTCCTTGGGTCCATCGAATGGCAACCTTAGCTTTCTGGTTGGCGGGAAACAAGGGTCCACTAAGTTGATTTGTTAGAAATGTATCAGCTCAGAACCCCCAAGACCAAGAACTCAGCACAGAGGAGATTATTTGTGTCAGAGGGACAGAGGGCAGGAAATAAGAGACAAAGACTGAAGGTAGAGGACACAGAAAGAGGGAGAAGGGGAAGGAAACAAGAGAGGGATGAGGGGTATTTGTCCCCTGGGGATAAAGAACTGCCTCTGGATAGAGAGGAGACAGACAGACTGACAGACATGACCCACAGGAAAATGGCAGTTTATACAAGAAAAAAGAGAAACCCTGTGTTAGGGTTAATGTTTAATTTTAATTGGGCATGTTAATTGGGTGAGCCAAAGGTGGGCTTTGATTGCTGGACTTCAATATGTTGAAAGCTGGACCTTTGTAGTCAGCCTGAGGAGGACAAAGTAGCCACATAACAGAATAGACCTCGATGGCTAGCTTTAGGAATGTAATCTAATCTTTTTTAGCAAGGTAGGTGTAGTGGGAGAGAAAGGCAAGGTTTGCCAGAGTCCCTTCATAACGCATTTCCAAAAGATTTCACCTGACCATAACAAGTATGTTAAATCAAATGTAGACATGAGAAAGGTTTGGCTAAATCTGAATTGGGTTCTGGACCTGCAACATTCAAACCTCCCCACAATCTTTGAAGTTCTAATCAGTTACTGGACCTGGCAGAAGGTTCAGCTGGGTGTGGAATGTCTTTCTAGAAACCTTGTTCACATCAACATCCTAGGAAGTTTGTCAGGCTTTTTAAAAAATCATTATTCATTCACAATTCAGATAAACAAACTCTGTAAGATTCCATCGCCCACTGCTAGGACTCGTGAATAATGAAGGCGCAGACATGTGTTACAGATTGCTTCTCTGGTACATGAAAGATTAATCAATATTATGACAGGGCAGTCAACAAAAGGAGGCGCCTAGACTGCTCAGAATGGCTAGGCATATTAATTGTGTTTGAAGGCCTTCAGCCTCTGCCAGCTGGGAAACTGTGATTTGTCTCTCAGAGTCAGATGGTGGGGCTAAGGACAAAGATCATGTGATCATTCCTGCCTGGACATCAAGATCAGAGATGAAGGAGGAGAGAGAGAGGGGGGGGGAGGGAGAGAGAGAGAGAGAGAGGGAGAGAGAGAGAGAGAGAGAGAGAGAGAGAGAGAGAGAGAGAGAGAGAACACTCACATGCAGGAATGCACATGCACACATCACAAGTTGCAAATTCATCAATCCCCCTGTGTTACTTTTTGAGGCAGTATCTCTCACTAAACGTGGAGCTCATTGATTGTTTAGACAACTCGTTAACATATTCATACATCAGAAATGCTGATTTGGACTTCTTCCAATGACCATGCTAAAACTTTTTGAAATATTAACTGATTTAACCTTCCCAACAACACTAAGAGATGGATTCAGGTTTAAATGCCTCCCTTAGGAAAAAACACACTGGAAGCAGAGAGGTTTCCTGATTTTCCTCAGGGTCAACAGCCAGGGCTGGGACAAGGGATGAGAACAAGGAAAGATTGTGAAAGGTTTCAGTTCTGAGGCTCAAGGGAGTGTGGGGGAAGCTGAGGCAGGATGTCCATTTGGGTGACAAGTTTATTAGAAGAGTTACTGATACCATGGACAGACAGTAACATCCTTGAGGAGAGTTCAGTCCCTAACACCATAGACAGACAGACTGCATTCCTGGGATCCCAGTGAAAGTACAGGCCCAAGAGGTAGAATGGAGGTCCTTTCTTGTGGGACTCACCCCACGCTATTGATTAGTCCATAGCATGGGTCTGCAACAGTGCTTGATTCCTAGGTGGCAGAGACAGTGCTGTAGTTTTGAGGAAAGAGGGGTGCAGAGAAGGATGTGGGGGTAATGAGGAGGAACACATCTAGCTGAGGAGAATCCATTATAATCACACATCAACTCTTGCCCTAGAGTCTGGTGCCCTAGGTATGTAAAACTTCTTGGGGTGATGTAAGTGGCCCTTGTCACTTTCCTAGATTCTGGGTACCTGAGGACTGAGGGAATGAGATTTATAGACTTGGATTCCACTCAGCAGCTATAAGAAAGAGCTGCTGCAAGTGGCTGTGGCCTGCCTAGCCTTTAGCTAACAGAGTGGGACCTAACAGATTGGGAGTTGAGACTTCCAGATTCTAGCTACAAATCTATCCTGCCCACCTAAAGTGCAAAGAAGGAAGTTGACTGATACTGAATATGAGGATGAGTGGCAGGTGGATACTGGGGCTGGCCCCTCCCAAAGCTCATTACCTTTGAGTAAAGGAAGACTACCTAGTGCCTGGTGATTAGGGGATAGAACCCATTCAAATTAGCATAATTCTTTTCATTAATGAGAATCTCATTAGTAAGTTTCCTTTCTAATTTGGGTAGCTTCAAAATCTGTTAGTATTCCCTGTACACATTCTAATTTTTGATAGCAAAAAGATACAGCCTTAAAGCAAGCCTGGGTAATAATTAGATGGTTCACACTGAAATTCAAAGACACTCAATTGAAGGAAAGTCTCAGAATTTATTTTCAGTGTAGCCCATGCAATTTTTACCTACTGGAGCAATAAGCACACAATTGTATAAAAGAGAAAATGCAATGAGCTGTGCTTGTGATAAGGAGAGAATGAGCTCAAGCCCAAGTATGTCCCAGACAGATGAGATTTATAGGCAGCTTCAGGATGAGGGAAGGGATGGAAAATTGCTAAGAATAGTGGTGTTTCAGAGCAGAGACACCCGATTAGACAGAGGCTGGAGGAAAGGAGTTTGAATGGTGTCAAGTGCAGAAGGGAATCTTTAAGCACCTCAGCAGGATTCTTTGCTCTAACTAGGCTCAGCAGGTGGAAGACCAGGGAGATGCCTCACTAATGCAAATGCACCAAGGCACAGGGGTAAAGTTTGGTGCAAGGGCCACAGATTGTCTAGGGCTAGTCCAAGAGTTGAGGAGGGCATACCTGCGACCCATGACAGAGAACATTGCCATGATTCAAAGTGCCAGGTCCTGGAATATGACCCTGAAAAACTCACAGCTTCTCTAAAATTCTCCTCTCTGCCATCTTTAATTCTTCTAGAAGTTTCCTATTTCCATCTTTCCTCTTATTATAAATCCCAGGATTTCTACCAGGTAAGAGAGAGAGAGAGAGAGAGAGAGAGAGAGAGAGAGAGAGAGAGAGAGAGAAATCCCTGGAGAAGCACAGTAAAAATGATGGATAGGTGAATGAATAAATGACCCACAGAAGGATGGATGGGTGAACAGATAGATGATAGACAAACAGATAGAGATTAAAGATAAATAGATGATGGATAAATGGATTGATGATAGATGATTGATTGATTGATTAGGTAGATGACAGATCAATGATAGGAATGATAGATTAGACATATAGATGGTTGTAACATGATTAATAGATGAGACACAGATGATAGATGAATGACTAAAAGGTAAATGATAGATAGATGATAATAGATAGATAGATAGATAGATAGATAGATAGATAGATAGATAGATAGAGCAATAGACAGACAGACATAGATAGCAGACCCATAGATAGAAATTTAGGGAGTGACTCATATGACTATGGAGACCGAAAGGCTCAAGATGTGGAATCTATAAATTGATAACCAAGAGAGTTAAATACAAATTCTAATCTGACTCTGAAGGCTGGAAAATCAGTAGCATAAGTTTTGGAGGCTTATGGAGTTCTTGGTATGAGTTCTAGTCTAAGCCCTCTTCAGAATCAAACTTAATTCTAATTCTTTAGCTTATAATGAGTTAAATCCCAATAAACCCATCAGAAACTGAAAATACCTTATGCATCTAACCTGCCATGCATCATACCTGTCATGGTTAATCTTGATTGTCAATTTAATTAATCAAACTAACCCATCTCAGTGTCCTCTTGACCTACCTGCCTTGTGAAAAAAAATTGCCTGCCTACCTTTACTCTTTGGTGCATCTACTCTATGGCTGTTGCTGCTGCTACTACCGCCTGGTTCCTCTGTCTTCTAACCTGAACTGAAGACCACCAGAAACTCTCCAGGAATTTGCTGGCCTTCAGTACCAGATTAGGGGCACTGAGGTGTCCAGCCTCGTAGACTAAGCTGCTCTCTGGTTCTCAGTTCTTGCTGTTGTGAAGCTTGTTTACCACATCTCTTTCAAAGTGTATACTCATTCCCCGGGCTCCACTAGTCTAGAGAACCCTGACTAGGAAGACAACCTCAAAACACAGAGCACTCTAGCTCATAGGTACTGTGTTGTGTGGTCACATGACTGACAGGAGCCACAATTCACTGTTGAAGAAGAAAGTTAGCAAATATCACTGCCCCAAAGTGACATTAGAATCAAAGTTTCATTTCTAAGGAGTTGGACCAAGTTTTCACTGTGGAAAGTTGAAAAAGTCAGAACATGCACACATGTAAGTTATGAGCATTTGTATATTAAGTTATGAAATTAATGATAGAAAAATCAATATATTACATAAAAAGCAATCATTTTTTGTGTGTTTAATTAAATATGAATATCTTTGGATCCATGCTTCCCAAAACTTGAAACGTACTGCTTTTCAAGTGCCGTGGACCAAACACAAGTTCAGGCAAGATCTCTACCATGGGATATCCCCATATCCCAAAATATGTTTCTGTGATTTCTGGCATCTGATGGGTAGAGGCCTGAGATGCCACCCAGCACTGTGTGTTCAATGATTCCTGAGGCATTGTCCCTTCCCCAAAATGGGAGTTATCCAACCCCACAGAACTTGAGTGAAGAGAATTGGACCTGTTAGAGTAGAATTTGATTGTTTACTGAAAACACTAGAAACTAGAGGGAACCTTAAATAAATAATATAATATAATAAATTTGTTATAAATAACCTACCTAACCTGTAGTGTTGTTGACATAAAGATCAAGACTCAGGGCTCCCACAGTGCCCCTAAGTCACTGCAGCTGGTTGATGAAGAGTGGAGGGTGAGGGGCGTGTCTCTTGACCTCCAGCTACAAGGTGCTGGTTACTTGACTGCAAAGCAGAAATCTGGTGAGCTGGTGAACACTGCCTGAGCTGTGTTTTCAAATGAGGAACCATTTTGAGTTTTGTCTCTAAATTATATGCCTGCCTTAAGAGTAGAAATATTTAACACAGCGCAGTGATTCCCTCTTGTTAGCAACCGGGCACCCACATAGTGTCCTTCCACTGAGTATGGCTTATATACCAACTTGTTTCTAATAAGCAAAACATAGCAGAAATAGTAGGAGATCATTTCATGATTAATTAACAAAAGACCAGTTCTCTACTATCCTGAGCATGCAACACATTCCCCTCCTCCTCTCCTTTCTTTCTCTCCTTCCTTCCTTCCCTCCCTCTCTCTCCCTCCTTCCCTCTCTCCCTTCTTCTCTCCATCCCTCTCCTTTTAATTTTTGAGAGTTTGAATACATTCTTTCCTTTTCTATAACCCCTCCCAGATACTCCCCAATATCACTTCGAGGTCTTTTTCTTAAAAAAGAAAAACAAAAATAAACAAACAAGTAAATAAAGTAAATAAACACACACACACACACACACACACACACACACACACACACACACACACACATGGAGTCTGATTTGTGTTAGCCAACTACTCTTTAGCTTGGGGCCAGTGCTGAAGTGTGGTTGATATACAAATTTACTCCATTAAGAGAAAAAAATCCTAATTTTCCCTCCCCCCTCATCTACCAATTGCAAATAATATTTTTTGGTTAGGGGTGGGACTTCATGCCACTTCTCTTTCTCTGTGTAGGGATTTTGTTTGTCTTGAACCTGTACAGGTTCTGTGCTTGCTGTCACAGTCTCCATGAGGTCATGTGTGCAACCATCCTGCTGTGTGAAAAAGACCATTTCCTTGGAGTTGTCCTTCACCCCTGGCCCTTAAAAATCTACATAGACCCCGAGCCTTGAGGGTAGGAGTGTGATAGAGACATCCCATCTATGTCTTTCTCTTTTCCTATTCCTCCCCCAGACATTTTGTTCTGGACAAACCAGCTGCAGGAGCTTGTCAGTAGATCCCTGCCATCCCTGATCCTGCTAAGCCCTACAGAGACTGCAGTCTTTGGATATCTTCAATGTAGACATACAAGAGGCCCTGAGGCAAGCCAGGGTGCCCTATTATGCCATATATGATACAGAAGCTGTGAAACGATAATGAAGTGTTGTTGTTATTTGGGGATATGTGTGTGTTTAGTGAATGCATACATGTGAGCATGGGATGGTTCACAGCTACACACACATACACAGAGGCCAGTGGAGAACATCAGATTCCTGCTCTGCGATTCCCCAGCGTGTTCCTTTGAGACAAGGATTCTCACTGAACCTGGAACTAGGCTAATAATAATCCTCCTGTCTCAGCTCCATCTCCCACAATGCCAAGGTTATAGTCCTGTGCAAGGCTACCTATATTTTTCTATGGATGCTGAGGTCCTCCACACTATCAGCACAAGTACTGTGACCTACTGAGCCACCTCTTCAGTAAACTCCTGAAGAGTTTACAGCTGCTAGGTGTTGGTTTAATTCATTAACTTACTATTACTAACGTAAAGATGTCAGAATCCTGAAGTAGTTTGAGAAGAATAATTCAAGCATTAGCATAATCCAATCATCAATACCTCCATCATCTAGAAGCTTCCGCACCATCTTGAGACTCTTACTGAATTCAGTTTAACATAATTGGACCATCAGTATTGACTGAACTCAAATGTCATCCAGTCTGAACCAGTGCGGATGTACTTTCTACTGAAAGGACAACATTTTCTAGCATTATAACTCTCTGAGCCACGCAGTCAGAAGAAAACAAGGAAATGAAGTCTGGACCGCCATGATTCCTATTGTATTTGTTTACGTTCTGGAAGAGCAATCATGTGCAAAGTGAAAAACAGAGCTCGTCCAGTTAGTTCTGCTTTACTCACCTCCAACGCACTTGCAGAGGAACTGAAGACTCCCTAGAGACTCTGAAAAATGCTTTACTACCCCCCAGTGGACACACGAGTTATATTCTTCCAGAAATGAAATGTTAATGTATCAACGTCATCCAAACAAAGCAGATGCAATGCGCCGCACTGATGGTATAGCAGACCGGGGATCTGGGAGCTGGAGGGACCTAAAGACTCTGGTCTGATGTCAAGAAGTGGGCTCCACAGCACCCCTTTTCAGCCCAGAGAGCCAGCTGCTCTTCAAACAGTCGCTTCAGGGTTGTCCTTGGAAGTCTTAGCTTTGTCGTTCAACTCTGTCTACAAATGATGTGAGGTCTCCTATGTCCTCTGCACCAGTTATTTACTTATTCGTTCATTTAGTTATTTTGGCAGCAGAGTCTTAACTATGCAGCGAAAGTCGGCCTCAACTTTGCTATTCCCCTGCCTCAGGTTTCAAGTTCTAGGTACATGCCACCATGCCTGGATCTCATCTACACCGTTATTAACTGTGTTCACACTATTTCTCAAAACAGGTTTTTTTTGTGTGTGTGTGACTTTCTAGACATCACTTTTGAATAGCCAGAGAGATGTCTTGCATCTAACCTAGATCTGAACCTTCCACACATTCGCCCTACTAATCATTTCTTTCAGGAAACTGAAACACAAAGAATTCCAAGAATTCCTAAGCCTCTCACAGCCTCCCAGCCACAACTCTGAGCTCAGTTTCCCATAGTTTCAGACTAAGATTCTGGCAGTGTTACCCAGTCTTCTGACACAGTGGCATCTAGAAATGCATTGGCCACATCTCCTAGCTATCGTATTATGTAACCCTGGGTCACAGGATAAACAACTCCTTGTCTGTGTTGGGACCTCCAAGGAGGACATTATTTCTAATTTCAGCATCAAGCTCAGGTTCCATTCCTATGAAGCCCCCCCCCCAGAGCTCTCTGCAGAGTAGGGGAGCATGACAGACAGCTAAGGACTCCTTTGTCATTCAGAGCTGTGATCTGGATCTTAATCCAGTACGTCCTTAGTTGACAGTGCTGGGGGATGCGGTAGAAACTTTACACAGTGATGCAGAGTTGAAGGGCTGGGTTATGGGGTGTGTGCCCTTAAAGGAAGAATTGGGACCTCTTTCTCTCACTCTGAACCTTCCAGCAATTATAAGTTTGGCCACACCACACTCTCCTCATCAGGATGCTCTGCCTCACCACAGATCCAAAGTAGTGGGGTCAAACACCATGGGCCCAAACCTCCAAAATCCCAAGCAGATGACATCTTTTCTCCTCAGCTATTTTGCTGAAGGATTTGCCACTGTGGGGGAGAGCTGACAGATACAAGCAGTGAGCGACGAGACCAGTGTTTCTCAGGTTATGATCATGGGGCTGAGGACCAGCTTTGTGAGTGGCTGGGAGTTATTTCATCAGCACAGACTCTGAACATGCTGGAACCTGCTGGGTGACTATATTGTTGGGCGAGTGTGAATTATTATTGGGAGCTGTCAAGCAATCCTTATACACACTCAAAACTGAGGACTATGGCTTAGACCAAAATACTGCAAAGTTGTGAGAAAAACAAAAAAAAAAAAGATGTTGAAGTTGGATAAGTCAGAAGTCATCTGCTAACTATAGGGCAAGACTCTGCCGAGCCATCCCACTGTCGAGCCAGGACACTTGTGTCCTTACTTTTTAGCCATATCTGTAATTAGCAAAGAAAGATGAATGGGGTATCAGATGCTTCAGGATTCTTGAGTCTCTCATGATTCCATGCAATCATTGTCCATTAGAAGCATAACTATGGCCCAGTAAGTAAAGGTGCTACCACATGAGCCTCAAGACCTGAATTCAATCTCCAGAATGCACAAAAAGATGGGTAGATATAAATGACTCCAAAAGGTCGTTCTCTGACCTCCATATTCATGCCATGGAGCATGTGCCCCAATATCACCAATAATACATTTAAAACACAACCAAAGCTCCAATCCTCTTGCAGATACCCTCTTGAGCTATTGCTTCTGTGCAGATGTGACTGTTTCTATATAGACTTGACCATCCCCTTCTCTTTACATGTCCACTAGAAATAGAAGCTAAACTTAGGCCTGTTCTATTAACCTGACATACTGACCTTCAACTATCTCCTGTAACTTCCTTTATCCATGCCTGATGTAAAACAATTCCAAGATTTGAATCAGAAGCAGAATAGGATTCTTTTCTGGGTCTTAGGTTACAAGTTGTGTTTCAGTGTTATTGTTCTCAGGGTGAGCAATAGGGTTTTGTTGTTGTTGTTGTTTGTTTGTTTGTTTGTTTTGTTTTTTGATGCAGTCTCTAGTCTTGCTATAAGATTGTAACCCCTAATCGCTGTGTTATGCCCTTACAACCTCATCCTTATATCTAGAAAACACAACAAATCACCCTCTCAGAGACTTGCAGCTTATACTGACTTACTAAAGTCCCCAGTCACTGAAGGCTTCATGGTGAACAGAGGTAATGAATGTCTTAGTGAGAAGCTTTCCACCCCTGTGTCTCATGGCTTCACTGAGGAAATATTGTGGAAAACATTAGTGTACATTTAATGTCAGGAAACATACTCTGTAAGATCCAGGGAGTGGATATTTCAGGTTTTTAAACCCATTCACGATCAGGACTATTCAATCCCACTCCCTACCCTTCACCACCCACCATGTGCTGTAGCAGGGAACCATGCATCAAAAAACACTTTACTGAAAGGGTCAAGGTGGTTAGGTTGGAGGACAGCAGCATTCTCCAGCCTTGCTGCGACCTTTCAAGAAAAATTGCTAGGACTCAGAGACTTTGAGTGTTGGAATGGGAAGAGGGGATCAGAAAGTGAACTTAGCCATGGCTCACAGAGCGCCAAATAGTGGTCTGAACAGAAAAGCCAGAGATGCAGAACAAAGTTGGCACAGAAACTTATGCTTGGGAGGACCTGGGTTAGAGTCCCAGCATCCACACTGTGGCTCACAACCATCTGTTACTCCACTTCCGGAGGATCTGACTCTCCCCTTGGCCTCTGCAGATGCTAGGCATGCATGTCATATACATACATACATGAAGGTAAACAGTCTCATAGACACATAGACACGCATGGACACACACACATGCACGCAGATTCACAGACACACAGACACACAAGCACTTTAGCAAAAGACGAGGAGAAAATCCACTTAACTCTTTTTTTCCTCTGCTTCAAGTGAACCATGGTCTACGGAATCAATCGTCAACCCTCCTTTTGTTCCGTCTCTTAGCACTATTGCTTTATTTAACCCCCTCTACTATCGAAGCGCTTCCTCTTGGGTCCCTACACACCACTCTCACCTTCTGGCTGACTCCAACACCCCTGACTGCTCTAAATTTGCCCTCTTTCTTCCCTATCTCTCTCTCTTTCTCTTTCTCCCACCAAAGAACTTCTTAAATGGTTTTATTGATTCTCCTTCTTTTTGCCCATACCCCAAAATCCTTCTACATATAGAAGACAGCCACAGTTGACTTGATGTATCAAAACTCCTTAATATGTCTAAAATCTACTAATATTCCGCAAACACACTCAGAACAAAACCAAACCCACTACTTAGCTTACATCAGCCCCATATAACACAATCCCTACCACTTCCTTTCCTCTATGCCCCTCCATTCTCCACTACCTGCTCCTACTTCCTCTAGCTCATTCCTATTTATAGGCTTTATGCCTGTCCCACAGAGTGGCTGGCATGAGATTCCTGGAATGTTAGTATTATCATGCCACACCGATGCCTGTGCAAACATCACAGCTCAGCAAAGCTTCTCACAACCACCCCTTTATAAAGAACTAAGCCCTTTCTCTACAGACCCCTCCCCTCTCCTGGTTTTCCTTTTCTGGTGACTACTAATAGCACCCTAATGATGCATTCCTGTGTTTCTTGCTCTCTCTCTCTCTTCCCCAATACAAAGCAAACCCCACTTTCCAGAACACTCCCTTGAACAAAGACGTCTGGTCAATGGTCACTGCACAGGCTGTGTGGTGCTCACAAAGCATGATATGTGCTGTTAAGACCCCAAAGGCTTAATGTGAACCGCAGGATAGCAAACAGTGGGCACATGCCACACATGTAGCTACAAAGGTAGAAGGCAGTCAACTGGCATGAATGAGGGCCAGGTAGAGTTTAATGAGAGCATGACTGGGTTTTAAACTACCTTAAACAAAGGGAAGGATTTGCAGAGTAGGTGACATCAGAGAGTGCACGGTGTTTTGTCAGAAAGAAGAATGGACAGCTTGAGAAATGCCAGAGAGTTAAGAAAGTCTGATCAACCATTTGTCTAATAAATATCTATTGATTTTTTTATCACAAGCCTGCTAGGTATTGTTTTAAATGCTATGACTAAGACAGGAAGGAATAAGACAGGGAAGACTAATAATTGCACTTTCAGAAAGTTTACCTTCTAGTGGGAAGAAGGACATGATAAGAAAATAAGCAGAGAAAGATCGAGAGGTTGGCTGGGGAGAGAGCTTAGTGGGTAAAATGATTGCTGCACAAGCCTGAGTTCAGATCCCCAGCATTCATGTGAAAGCCAAGCACAGATGTGTATCTTTGCATCAGAGTTAGGCAGATCCCAGGGGCTTGTGGGCCAGTCTATTCAAAATGGTAAGCTCCAGGTTCAGTGGGACTCTATCTTAAAGTTAAATTAAAAAATAAGGTGCAGAGGCAATTGAGGAAGAACACTCGTGTCCACCACTGGCCTCCACATGCATCCGCAGAGGCAGACATGCCTCTTCACATTTGTACACATGTGCCTGCACTACATATACATTTACACTACCGCCCAGCGAAGAAATAAGCAAAGAGCAATGTTAATTTCAGCTCATGAACTAAGTTACAATGATACATTAGGGGATGAGTTGGCGAAGGGCAAGAGACATAGCCTGGACATATGTGGTGCAGATGATTCTCACAGGGAAGTCCTGGGATCTGAGAAAATGAGACACATCAAACTTACACACAAATGATTGAAAACTGCATCAAGGAAGGGCACATCAAGGGCACCCTTCCTTTTGACAGAGGGATGTGAATAGTCATTACTAATCCCTGTTGGCTGATGGTTTCCGGTCCTCCACCTGCAAGGCATGTGCAGGAAGGCATGTCATTGTTATTGTATCTCTGTGGTTAATTCTGGCCTCTAAATTGTAGTGGAAGCAATGTGTGCTTCCTAATTGCTAACGTAAGATCTGGCAGAGTTTGGATTCTCGCTAGAATAGAAAGCAACCACTATTATAATGCAGGGATGCTGGCTGCTTTATGGTTCTGGGTCCCAAATGAATTAAAAAGTAGAATTTCTGTGATCTGTAATAGGAAAAACAATGACACTTGGGTCCATTTTTTTATTTCATGATTGTCATCTAGGAATAGAATCATTAGCTCATACTCTGTGGTTAACATTTTAAGTATCCTCCAGGCTATCTTTCCAAGGGATGATATCATTTACATTCTCAGAAGGTAGTGCACTGCTGGCATGTACGAGCACACACACACACACACACACACACACACACACACACACACACACACACACACCACACCTCCCAACTCCCCATCTATCTTTTTTTAATAGTTACCCCAGTAAGGCTGGAGGGGTGTGACATTGTGGTCTTGGCTTCTCTAATGACTAAAGAACATGATTTTATGAATACTGAGTGAGAAGACAGATGGGTAGCTGCAAGAAGATACTACAGAGGTTTTCTTTCCGAGGTCATATGAATGAGGTATTGTGACACACCCGTGTGAGGCAAGGACACTGGGAGAGACCAAGCAATGCCAGGAGATGAGCATCTGGAAGAGGGAGAGTCTGTTCTCTTTAAGGGTGTGATGTCAGGTAGGTCAACCATGCTTCATTGGATGGTTCCTATACCCTAGTATGTGGACAGCACAAATCAGACTTGATGGACTTTTTAAACAGGAGGAAAGAAAAGTTGGGTGAGTGGAAGTGGAATGGAGTAGATCCGGAAGCAGCTGGTCGGCAGGTGACTATGACCAAAATTCACTGTATGAAATTACTTTTAAAAAAATGAGTAAAAATAAAAGTAACCACCACCAACAAAATGCTGCATGGGGACCACCTCTGTCTCCTCCTATTACTAGTCAGACAAATGATCCCACCACACAGACTTTGTGCTGAGTCCTCTTGGTAGCCCAATCTCACAGACAGATGATCTCAACACGTAGGGTTTGAGGTAAGTCCTCTCAGTGGACCAGCCCCTCACTTCCTCTTCTTTGTGTTTCTGATGTGAGTTGGTTTTGCTCCTGAATGAAAATCCAGAAAACATCTATAATCATCAAGCCAATGTATTAATTACCCGATGTATAAAACATAGGTCATAAAAAAGGAAGAGTTGTCTGTCTCTCTCAGCTGGCTACATAAGCCAGCTCTTGTCTCATTAAGGAGCCTCCATGGGTTCTGAGAAATGCCCATGTTTAGATTTTTTATTAACATCTGAAGTTTTCCAAGGAGCTTGTACTTCCAGTCCTTCTCTTTAGTGTCTCATACCTCAGAGGCGCATTCTCAGAACTGCTCATCTGGTCCATAGACCCATCGTGCAATCAGTGCCTTTGTATGTATTTCTAAGATCAGTTCCTGACCTCAATCCTGTCACCAATTCTTGGTGTCAGCCTGGTGAGGTCATCATCCATCCCTGGATTTAATCCAAACCTAAGGTTTTCAGAAGGTTGTGCTGGAATTTTCAAACTTAGGTTAAACAACTTGAGAAGGAAGATACATTAGTTTCTCATGACCAAATACCAATTATCATCCACTTCTGGTTCTGGCATTCAGAAGTTTAAAATCCAATTACTTTTGTGACCATGCTCCCTTCCAAAGGCTTCCAGGAGGAGTCCTCCTAACTTTGTCTGCGCCCCTCACCCTGCGTATCCTTCCATTTGTGGCACTGAATGCTTTTTGCCAGTGTCTTCCCCATGCTTTCTCTTCTCCTGAAACTCCCATTTTCCTCTTAGAAGGATGTTTGTCCCAGAACCCTCCAGAGAGTTCAGTATGAGCTCATCTTAAGATCCTTAATTACAACTACAAAAAGCCTTTTTCTTCAAATAAGGTCAAATTCAAAGTTACCAAGTGTTAACTTGGATTTACCACGGTGAGAGTGGCTGTTGGGTCCCCTCTCAAAAGCTCCTTCATGAAATTCTTCATGCTGCTAACCTGGCTCTTCAGATAGAGGGACAAGTCTCTCAACAGGACCAACAATTGAACTTGAACCAAGAAAGTATCTAGAGATGTTAGAGGTATAATACCTTGCCTTGCCTATGGACCATCACACCCAAGGTATCAGGGAGCTCACAAATGCCCTTTCAGAGAATCTTGGACAAATTGAAGGGTCTTTGGAAGAAAATCGGCATTTAATTAGGGGTGGATTGTATGAAGTGCTTGGAGAAAATCAGGGTTTCTTATTATCACAATGCTAACCAAATGTATAGAAACAGAGCAGCCCTGTTTCAGGCATGTGAAAAAGAGGCAGGAAAATGAGCCCTAAGGGCAAGAGAAACCTGGAAAAAGTGCTTGGCATAGATTTTCAGCTTGTTGCTACATAGAGTTTCAACAAGTGTGCCCCCCTTAGTGTTTATTAGATGAGGGCCAATAGACATCAGAGGCATGGGCTAGCAAGACTTATGGCATTATCCCTCTACTAAATTGTGTAATGTTACATTATCTGAATGAGAAGAAAATTACATTATATATTATATAGAATCACCATTAATCACTGACAATAAACTGGATGAAAAGCCACCCAACCACCATGAAAGCACTGAGACCATTTAAGCCAGACAATGTCTGCTTTGAGCTTCGATGAGCTTTTACAACTGTCAGAACATCCAAGATATGCCTGGGGATGTAACCAAAGACTTTGACAGCCACTAAATGAAGATGCAACTTTTCATCCAGACGTTGATTCTAACTAAATTGTTAACATAGTAAGACACCTGGTCAAACACAGGACATGATCTCTAGGGGCCATATTCTAAGGATTCAGGAAACATTAGGATATTACAGTCAACTAAGTTTGGAAATTGTAGAAGAATGTCCTCCTTAGGTTTTTGTGAGCAATGCTAGTGTACTCATGACTTTGAGGCGCCCACAATAGAAGCACGTTATGCAAACCATTTAGATTAAAACAATACAATTTTAGAGTTTATATGGAAAGGCAAAAGACTGGGATTCCTGGTAGAGTGTTGAAGAATTCAGGGGCTAGGTGAGTATCCCTGAGATAGAGTCCTTGCCTGGCATGTAAAAAACAAACAAACAAACAAACAAAAAACAAAAAGTGGTTTTATCCCCTGAACTAACTGGCTAACTAACTGTGGTGGTTCAAATGAGAATGCCCCCCCCATAGGTTCATATATTTGAATGCTTAGTTCCTAGTTGGTAGAATTGTTTTAGGAAGAATTAGGAAGTGTGATCTTGCTGGAGGGGTTGTCACTGGGAGTAGGCTTTGAGGTTTTAATAGTCCATGCCAGGCCTATTCTCTCTCTCTCTTTCTCCCCTATTTCCCTCTCCTTCTCTCTTCCCCTCCCCCTCTCCCTCTCTCTCTTCATCTCTCTTCACCTCCCCCTCCCCTTCTCCCTTTCCTACTTCCTCTTCCCCTTTCTCTTTCCTGCTGCCTGCAGATCAGGGTGTAGAACTCTCAGCTACTTCTCTAGCACTCTGCCTGTCTGTATGCCACCATGCTCCCTCCATCATCATGATGAGAATGGAGTAGCCCTCTAAAACGTTAAGCCAGCCTGCAGTTAAATGCTTCTTTTTTAATGAGAGTTGGCTTGGTCATGATGTCTCCTCACAGCAGTAGAACAGTAACTGAGACACCAAGTAAATAAATTAACTAGCTAGCAAATAAACCCGATGAAGACGTGTAAAGAAAGGCTCACATTACTCAATTACAAGACTATTTACAGAGCTGTGATAGTCACGTTAGGGTAGAATCAATGAAATAATGAGATACAGTCACTGGAATGGAATTCATAAGCGCACACACTCACATACACACACACACACACCTACAGACATACTTACACACACACACTTATACACATACTCACAAACATGCTTGTACACACTCACACACATTTACACACACTCACACACTTGCACACACACTTGCCACCCCCACATACAGAGTCAGCCGATTTTTTTAAGCCAGAGCAAAACCACAATTCAATGGAGAAAGTATAATATTTTTAACTAATGATACCAGAAGAATCAAACACAAATAACAGACAAAGACTACATGTCCTTGAGGATATGTAAACTCAATCAGATGCTGTGATATGCCTATCAGAAAGACTGGATTATCAAAGGTAAAAACAACAACAGCTAAAATACTACCCAGCTATGAAGAGGAATATGATATTAAACCTTGTGAATACCTAGATGAATCTTAAGCACATGTTGCTAACTGAAAGACGCCATTCTTGAAAGAATATAGAATTCAGGAGATGGCTCAATGAATAAGTGTCTGCTGTACAAACGTGAAGACCTACACTCACGAATTAACTCACAAATACTACATAAGTATGCACACACAGACATAAACAGCATGCATATATTATACAGACTAAAAAGATTATACACTCTGTGATTTTGTACGATGTGCAGGAGGATTAACATAGCAGATGTGAGACTGCTATCCCCCAGAAAGGCCTGCTAGCAATATAATTCTTTGACTAGAGTCTAAGATTTTGGATCTTATACATGTTTTCTTTACACCAAGTGCTGTTAAGCTTGCCTTATTGTGACAAGACTTCATTTGTAAACACTTTGGGGGTTTCTGCTCATGGCCCATCTCCTGGAGATCTGATACATTCCAGGCAGTGGGTGGCCATGGCCAGCCTCCAATAGGAATCCTGGGTGTGAATGTCCAATGACTTTTTCCCAAGACTCAGCTCACACCTGTCATCATGACTCAGAGTTGAGTTAAGCTAAATTAACCCTCGAAGTCTAGACCTGGTTACATTTGGACTCTGCCCCCACTGCCTTTCACCAGGGTGACTTTGTTTTGCATTTCCCATATGCAACGATTCATAACCACGAAACAACAGTAGTCTGAATCTCAAGAGATCATTGCCCAGCATGACAACTGGAGATTCCAAAATAGATTACATTACAGAATGGTGAGCATAGACTGGTCAGCATGCTAGCTATTTCAAGGAATTTAGGCAGAGGGTCTAAGCATAGTAAACCTGAGGCATGGGAACCATACTATATGAATGTATAAGACTATGCATTTGCCAAAATCTGCATTTACAAATAGTGCAAGTGAAGAACCTTAATGTGTACAAATTATTTAAAACATAATAATTGAAGAAGTGAAATAATTCCTGGGGGTGTGGACTGTGGGAAAGAATCTGACGATAGCATTCATGCAGGATGATATCCAGCTTTGACAATGAAACCCAATTCCCAGTGTCCATCATTCTAATAGAGTGAGGTCAGCCACATGCTCAGTAGCTTCAGAGTTGGCTTGTACAGCACAGAGGAAAGCCTATCAGCTGGAGCACGGTGTTTATGCAACTCCTTTGCCCTTTTTCTCTTAAGAGCTCCACTAGATCCCTTAATGATCTCCTCCATTCAATCAGAATCTTCTCACTTGACTCAGCCCAAGCCTTGTGAGCTGGTAAGTGGTCACTGTCAACTTCACACAAACTAGAGACCTCTGGGAAGAGGGAACTTCAGCTGAAGAATCACCAGATTAAACTGGTTTGTGGTAGGGTCTAGGAAGATTACATGATAATAGGCAGAGGGAGGCCCAGCCCACTGTGTGCAGCATAATCCCAGGCAAGCCTGTCTGGGCTGTATCAGGAAGCCAGCCTGAAGCCAGCCAAGCAAGCCCTTCAGCACCATCCCTCCATGGTCTCACTTGAGTTCCTTAAGTTCCTGCTTTGACTTGCATCAGTGATGGATTGTGACCAGCAAGTGTAAGAGAAATTAACCCTTTCCTCCCACAAGTTGCTTTTGGTTGTAGTGTTTGTCACAAAAACCTGGAACAGCACATTTCTGCCTTCTTTACACAGCTTGTTGGCTTTTCTCTATTTCAAGGCTATGATCTGTAGCCTTATTGCTATCCCTGTGTCTTCCATAGCTTTCAAAATCTTTCTGGAAAAACAAGCAAACAAACAAAACAAATGCACCTCATGCCTGAGTCTATCCCATTCAGTCCTTATTGGTGAAGCCCCACATGCTGGACAATTCTGAATATGGTCAGTGACAATGTGTCTTTAAAAGAGGTAGCACTCTCCCCTGAGCAGCCTGTACCCTGGCCTTGGGTGATACAACGAAGGTCATTTTCTTAAGAGGGCACTCTTCCTCTCCTTCCTACTCCAGCTTCTTCCCCGATTCTTCCTCTCTTTTCCCTTCTCCTTCCCCCTTCTCTTCCCTCTCCCCTCTCCCTCTCTGTCTCTTCCATCTCCCTCATCCCACTCCTGCTTTTTTCCCTCCTCTTTTCGCTCAAATATAAAACGAAAGGAAGAAATTAATGAGACCAACCCTTCTCTGTGCTGCGTCACCTCCATAAAGGTCTTCATTCAATCAGCAAATCTGTTCTCAGAAATTACCACCATTATTCCCCTTCCTAGACCTACCCTACTCTCCCCCCCATCTCAGACTTACACTGCTCCTCCTCCCTACCCTGTTCTCCCCCCTCCCCCTAGGCCTACCCTGACCCTCCTCCTCCACAGCCTCTGCCACTGACGGGTACTTCTTCATGATCAGAGCACTTCTGTAATAATGAACTTCCTTGATGCTGAGACTGGCGGTCACTGGACTCATTAGCACCACATCTTTAGTTTATTTGTCCGGATGTGAGAAGTAAATCTGTTTCCTAGCAACCTGTCCTCTGATTCCTCCATCTTCCTTACTCATTATCCTGCCCACGATCAAGTACAAATTAACCAAATTATGGTTAGAGTTTTGGCCTCCTGGAAACTGAAGGGACACTTTAAACACATTTGTTTGTTCTCTTGGCAGGAAGTGACTCTTTGGACTGCTGCTTACCGGGAACAAAGTAGAGGGGACAGAAGTGGCCATCAGTCTCAATGTGTCTACGGATATGGGAACCAGTTATCTCAGCATGACCACTTAAGTGACATCCTTAGCCATTTCACGGAGAACCAATGCTAACCTCAAAGGGAGCCATACTTTTGCTTAACATTGCCCAGACATTTGTCTGCAAAGCCAGCGGTCATTTGTGGTAGGTTTACATTTTGTTCTTTTGAGTCCTGTGCCATAGCCTTCACACTTTGACATTCCAACACCCACATGATTGCTCACATTGACCTGCTGAACATCTTTGGATAGGTGTGAAAAAGTTTTCTGTGCACCAATACAGACTGCAATTAGGAACTCATCCAGCTCAGTTCCACCAGGGCTCACCAGTGCTAAGGCTTTCCAATCATGAATAATCTGTAAGGGGTCTGAAATGGTGTTGTTCTGTTCAAAAAAATTGAAGCTGTAAACCTTGAATTACAACACTCAACGTTGACTTCTGACCTCCGTGTAAATGTGTATGTGCACAAACATGCACATACTCATTAAAGAGATAAATCATCTATATTAATGCTATTTTTTAAAATATAGCCCTTTCGTGGGTTTCTACCTATAACATTCTTTTTTAAATTGCATGATTTTATGTACATTTTAAATGTTATCCCATTTCCTGGTTTCCCCTCCAGAAAAACCCACTATCCCACCCCACACCCTTCTCTATAAGGGTGCTCCCTTACCTACCCACCTATTCCCTCCCACTTCCCCACCCTGACATTCCCCTATGCTAGGGAATCAAGCCTTGACAGGACCAAGGGCCTTTCTTCCCACTGATGCCCAACAAGACCATCCTCTGCTACGTATGCAGGTGGAGCCATAAGTCGATTCCTGTGTTTTCAGGGTTTAGTCCCTGGAAGCTCTGGGGATCTGTTTGGTTGGTATTGTGCTCCTCTTATGGGGTTGCAAACCCCTTCAGCTACTTCAGTCCTTTCTCTAACTCCTCCATTGGGGACCCTGTTCTCAGTTCAATGGTTGGCTTCGAGCATCCAGCACCTATAACATTTTAACCAAAATGCTTTCAGAACTGTGTGCAGGTACCAAGTATTATTTCTTGTTCATTCATTTATTTGACAGAAATCTTTAAGCACAAGTCATGTCCCAGGTACCCTGTAGATACGAGAGGTGCCATAGAAAACAAGTTTACACCTTAATTCTAGGCTGTACGAATAACCGTCCTCTTCTAGCCTGGTAGTAGGATTGTATGCCCCTGACTAATTAATGGGATTTGGCTTTGCCAGTGGCATAGGAATTGAACCCATGCGTATCATGTTGAGGTAGAGGCTTTAGAACCAGGGTTTGCTTTGCGATAGTGTGCCATCTTCTTACCTCAGCAAGCATTCAGTGCCCTGGAGCTTGGAAGGTCTACAGTGGAAACCCCTAAAGATACAAAATGGGTATTCAACCCCAAAGGTAGACACATTTCTCATCGCCTTGTATCTTCTCTGAGTGACAGAGCACAGTTGCTATAGTATAGATACCCTGACTCAAAATGCAGGTTTTTTTAGTTATTTCCGCTCATGTGAGGTCGTGCCAACCATCTGGTCTGAGTGCCCATGTTTACATGAAGACAAAGCATTTCTTTAATGTAGAAAAGAGATGTGATGACCTTCATTACCAGAGGAGGAAACAGGAGGTCAAAGCAAAGAGCCCATCACTAGAAGTCAGGTTGCCCAGATCCTTGCTGCTATAGGGTGGCCTAATAATGTGGGGTGTGGAAATCACCTCGGACCATAGAAGTCAGGCATTTCAGAAACTGATATAATGTCATATTCACCCCATGATCTTCTGTGGAGAATTGCCCATGTGGGTTACTAGGTTTGTCTAGATGTTGATAACAGCTCCCTGAATTCCCAGAATCCCTGTCCTGTTATCCAGTCATCCCCATTCATGTTATGAAGTTGGAATCCTGTTTTGAACTCAAGTTTATTGGACTAAGGCCTGCCTCTGGAGCCCCCACTTAATAGTTGAAGATCTGCTTAGAGGAAATGACAGAGTATGGACCTGTGATACCTCTGGGGATGCAGACAAGGCCACTGATGAAAAAGGGAGGGTACTCTTTTTGGTGTATCATTTTAAGATACTGGCAAGTCTCAGCTCTTTCTCAGGGCAATTCCTAAATGCACCATTGCCCCTGATACCGAGATTGGAGGAGTTAATTAAGCTTCATGGAATTCAGTATGGGATCCACTCCAGGACATAGCCAACTACAGAAACTAACACCAAAAATGCCACCAACCAAAGGAAAGCTATCCCCAAAGTGATTGGCAAATCACGCTGCCCTTGGAGTGTGAACAAAGAAAAGGAAGGCGGAAGTCTGTGGTGGACTCTAGTGAGTTTGTAGCCTAACAGTGCACGTGGACTCGGGATGCCGTCAGGCGGTCATTCTCTGCCCCATGCTTACTCAGTTACCTTAGGACGTTTCTTTAGAGAAGCATCAATCTGCATTTTAATGCAGCCAAAAAGACAAAACCAGACAGATGTGGAAATTCACTCCAGGGACCTTCCGAGCAAAGCACATTCCTCCCTGAAGTAAAGAGCACGGAGCAGGGGGAGCTTCGTTATCATTAAATATTCTTGTATCGTTTCCAAATTCTCCTTTTCCTGAAACAGCTGGAGGGAGTTTGGTTTAAGATCTGCCTTCACTGAATTCTTCTAAATGGTGAACACTGGTCTCTCCGGTGTGACCATTTAGAAGTCTCACCAGCATGGGCTATCTTCCTCCACCAGCCTGTACCATGAAAACACCCCCATATGGGTCTGGAGAGATGTCTCAGTGGCAAAGAGCACTTGCTGCTTTTGCAAAGGATGTGTATTCAGTGCCCAGATCCCCCATGGCAACTCGCAACTGTCTGTAGCTCCAATTCCATAGGATCTAAAGCCCTCTTCTGACCTCCTCAGGCACCAGGCACACATATGGTCCACAAATACTCATGTGAGCCAAACATTCATACACATGAAATAAAATACTGATTGTAAGGAGAGAAAGAGAATACTAACAATCCTTGCTGTCAAGTCAATTTCAGCAATGACAATATTTCTATGGGATTCTTTGCTCATTTTTACCTTCTCCTGCATTATCTAGATTTCAATTGAAAATAAGCACCTAATTTGAATTAGCTTCATTGCTCTCTAGGTGCTCTGGAAAAAGTAGCAAAACAAAACAATCAGCCTGTATCTATTTGACAAAGTATTAAATAGTTAGGGAAACTGAATATTAAAATGTATCCCATTATTGTAATTGAGACATTTCTTACAAATCTAGCTGTGTCCTAATTTAAGGAAGTTTGTATTGAAAGATCAACTTGTAATAAACCTTGAAGGTATATTTGTGTTTCCAAAGTAACAGTTTGAATTCAGAGCCTCCTTCGTCTTTCAGGTAGTAATCTATTTCAGAGATGGAAGCAACTCAGAAAAGGCTGAGTAGTAAGGGGAGGGACCACCTAGGGTATATTGGGGTGTCACAAGGCGGCATGGCGTCGGAAGAACTGTCAGTTCCCGGAGTCTGAGACTCCTCTTCAGACTTCAATGGTTAGTATTTAACCACATTCAACTACTCCAGGGAGATACTCTGGAAGTGATCCCAGCATTCCTCTTTCTAGGAATCATCTTGTGAGTTGATAATATAGGTGTCCTGTTCTTATGACAAGCAATTTCAACTCAGAACGCCTCATCTTCTCCATGCCATAATACGCCAATTCCTATTTTCCCCAATTGTAGCTTCTCTGATTTAGGATTATCCTGGAGAAAGGGAAACCAAACTATTCAAAAAGGGTCATAGAGTTCTAAACAACACACCACCCAGTACCTGCACCTTCCTTCTCTAGCAGCAGTTGTGAAGCTTGGTCTTAAAAGACTGATACAAATGCTGGGTCCATTGATGCACACGGCCTCTGGTATTAAAGGATGGTTAAAGCCAGGGATCTATCACTATTGTTTATATTTTTGTTAATTTTCTATGTCTGAGATATGTAACTAGTCAGTAGTAGGCTAATTTATTATAATACACAACTGTGAGTGTGGCCCTCCAGAGTCACTTAACTAGGTTCGAAGCCCAGACACTAGCTATTGTTATTCACGTACAACATAAACATTTTAAGTTCGACTGTCTGATCTTTAGAATGGAATGAAAGGTGGTGACACAGGGCTGTGATCCCAATGCTTCAGATGCAGAGGCTGGTGAGACAGGAGTTCAAGATCATCCTCAATTACAAGGACAGTTTGGATTGGTCTGGGTTACATAATGGTCTATCCAAAAGATGACAACAAAAGCAAAACTAGGTGTGGTGGCCTGGAATTAAAATGCCAATGTTGGCTGGGGTAAGGATAGAGATGGGGTGCACAGGCAGAACCCCTGAGATTACCTGCCAGCTAACTCAGCCAATTGATAAGTAAAGGGGTCATTAACAGACCCTGTCTCAAACTTTACACCCATACACAAATATGCTTACACACAGGTACACACACACACAGGTACACACACACATAAACACACACACACACACACACACACACATACAGCCCTCCCCCAAACAAAAAAATTAGAACACAATTAACTTAGCAAAATCCTGTAAATTACACAATCCTTGCATGTGGTAATCTTGGGTTGATTTTTTTTTTTTTTGACAAGGCCATGACAAGACCACGGAAGGGTAAATCCTTGCTCTCTGCACAAGTCTGTGAGAAAATCCTAGATCAAGCACTTATGCCTATAGAATAAGTTAAACAAATTGCTGTCTCTGGTACAAGTGGGCCTCATCCACATGATTAAAAGCACAAATAGGAAAGAGGCTAACCCTCCTACAGATGCTATGGACCACTCCTCAGCCTGAGAGCTGGAATACTGCTTTCAGGACCAAAACTGACAGCCTTGCTCCTGGATCTCAGGCCTTCTCAATCAGGCCTGAGCTCTGCATCTAGGCTTCCTGGTCTCCAGTGTGCCAACCACAGATCTCAAGGCTTCTGTGCCTTTATAACCACGGGAATCACACTTTGCAATAGATCTCAACTTCTTATCTATTTTCTTTCTCTGCTTCTGTCTTCCTGGTGGATGCATTATGTTGTCAGACAATGAAAATGTGGGGGAGGGGAGGCAGGGGGAGCCATGAAGATCCAAAAAGAAGAGGTTGGGATTGCCACATACTGGGCACTACACAGAATTCACACAGACACAATGACATGCAGGCATTGCATGACACAGACTCCAACTACTGTGCAGTCTCCCATTCTCTCATCATTTCCGTATACTGGGGCATTGTCTCTCTTCATAGCATTACTCATATATATTAGTCAGACCTATAATAGTTGTATATATCTTTCTTGTCATGACTGTGAAGATTAGCATAAAATGTCAGCCTTATAAAATCTAGAATGACCCAGGAAGAGTCCCTGTAAGGAATTGTCTACATTGGCTTGACCTGTGAGCATGTTATAGGGTGTTTTCTTATTAAGATAATTTGTGTTATAAGGTGTCTTCTTATTAAGTTAATTTGTGTTGCTTAGACACAGCCCATTGTGGGTGGCACCATTCCTTAGGCAGAGAGTCCTGAATTTAAGAGTAGAAAACCCTAGCCAATCAAAAGGAAACAAATGCATATGCATTCTTTTCTCTCTGCTCTTGACTGAGGATGTGCTGTGACAGTTCCAAGTTCTTTTCTTGAGTTCTCTACCAAGATGGACTGTAATCTGGAATTATAAACTGAAATGAACCCTTTTCACGCAAAAGTTATTTTTTCCATGTATTTTTATCACAACAACAGAAATGACAGCCCCTCTCAATAATACAATATAGTAACTGTCCAGTGTCATTGTCATTGTATTGGTGTCACAGTGATGACTTAAAGCTTGGGGGAAGGTGAACATAGGTTATATGTCAAGGCTATGCTATTTTACACATGAGCTTTGAGCATTCATGGATATCAATATCCAAGAACCAACTCCTGGTGGAGACTAAATGACAGGACTGTACACACATATGTGTGGTCCTACACACACACACACACACACACACACACACACACACACACAGAGAGAGAGAGAGAGAGAGAGAGAGAGAGAGAGAGAGAGAGAGCAGTCTCTCATTAGCACACCACTGTTGTAGGTTTCCACACTCTGTAGACAACCCAGAATGAATGTCAATTGCACTCTCTAATATGTTGACACTTCTATCGGTCCTTGGAGGAGCATCTAGGAGTTGTGTACTGGTCCAAAAAGCCCAGAAGCCTCTCTGGAGCAAAAGACGAAGTGAGACAGCCTCCCTTGGCTCAGGAACAAAGCCTCAGGCCTGGGGCATGGGGAGCTACGATCAGTTAGCTGAACAGATAAGAAAGCCAGTGCTTGACAAGTGTCTCTGTTTCCAGTTCAACAGAAATGCTTATTTCTTCTGTGCATTTGCAGCCCAGATTCTTTCTTTTCCCTTTAATTTCCTGGACAGAATTAATTTGCGTGGTCAATTCATCCCTCGTAAGGTTCAAATTTATCTGGTTGAAACTAGTCTATGGCTGATTTGCTGAGCAACGAGAGGCTCTACCTTGTCTCCATGTGGACCAAAGATACTACAGCTCGGGGCAAAGCACAGAGTCAAGGCTGGACACAGGGATGCTTAGAGAGCATCCTCTCACTGACGAAACAAGAGCATGCTGTCCTTCTAGAGGCTGCAGTAGCCTTGCCTGATACCTGTGTTCCTAGAGCTCCCCTGGGCTTTCTCGTCTCCATAGCAGGTACTGTTGAAGACTTCACACACACTAAAGGTCTAAGAAAACACCATCATCAGAGCAAAGGAAACCCATCACCCTTAGCACTGTTGTATTTCATTGCATGTGAAGTGTCAAAACACTAGAAATTGCATGAGATATAAACAGATAAAATTATATGTATTTTTTAAAGATTTGTTTTTATTTCCACATAAGTGTATCTTAGGGTTTCTACTACTGTGACATAACACCATGACCAAAAGCAACTTGGGGGAGGAAAGGGTTTATTTCAGCTTACAACTCTCAGGTCACATTCCATCACGGAGGGAAACCAAGGCAAGGAACTCAAGGCAGGAACCTGGAGGGAGGAAATGAGCAGATGCCATGGAGGGGTGCTGCTTACTGACTTGCTCTCCATGCTCCCCAAAGCTCAGCTTGCTTCCTTATACAACTCAGGATCACCTCCCACATTTATTGTCAATCAAGAAAATGTATCACGGAGTTGCCCACAAGCCAATCTAGTAGAAACATTTTCTCAGCGGACACTCATTTTCCCAAAATGACTCAAACTTGGGTTGAATTGATATAAAACTAGGTAGCACAATGCATGTAAAGTTCACATGTGTCTAGTGCTCACTGAGGGACAGAAGAGGGCGTCTAATCCCCTAGAGCTGGAGACACTCGAAGTTTTGAGTCACCAGCCAAGGGCAGGAATTGAACTGCAGTCCTCTGTAAGTGCAGCAAAAGCTTTTAACCATAGAGCCACTCTCCAGCTTCACAATTACCTGTAATTTAATCACTCAGAGCAAGGAATAATGAAAATGCTTTTAATGTTATGCACACGGGCCCATTAGTATTATATAAAAAAATACTTCTGAGAGAGTTCCTCTCTGTCTGCTTAACCTACCTACCAGCCAGTTCCACATCGTCCCCTTTCTAGAAAGGAATAAAAAAAAACCCAGGGCTGTTTTCAACTGCGTGCCGCTCATCCTGTGCCAGGCCCTTTAGCAACTGTGTAATACATATGACTTCATCTAATTCGAGCAGCAGGACTGTGAAAGCAATTCAGTGTTATGAACAAGGAAGGAGAGGGTCAGAGTTGAAGCAGCTCCTCCATAGCCTAAAGACCTGGGTTGCAAGTCACATCTCCCTTAACCGTCATTCCTCTGGGTTTACCTGAGACATCAGGATACAGTGCTGATCTGCCTAATTTAGTCATGCTCTCCTGGCTCCCCCTCGAAAGGCCAAGCACACCCAACACACTTCAGAAATCTGCTCCTGAGAGGCATCCACCTTGCTGGGGACAATACCAAACCAGTGATTCCTAAAGCTGAGATCAAAGGCAAATGATGTCCTGTACAAACCAAGACAATGTAGCACACAAAGAACAATTCTTTAGACATAGGCAAGAATTCGATAGTCAGACACAAGGTAGCATGGCTGAGCTTCAGACGATGAGAGATAAAATGAGCTACATGCAAGGGGTAAAAGAGTTCAGATTCCACCTGGGTGGATGGTGCAGAACAGCAAGAGCCATGAGGGCAAAACCCAGAGAGTCAGACAGAAGGAGAAATGGGGAGTGAGAGTCTGCCTCCTAAAGGTTTCACAACTTTCCCCAAATAGCGCCACCCACTGGGAACTCGGTGTCCAAACATCTGAGCCTAAGGTGGGTTTTACTTATTCAGGCCCCTGTGCAGCTGACGCTGGGACATACTGAGGTTCGAAACTTGTTTTCTTCCATCCCTCAACGGAGCTACCAAGAAACATCCCAAAGAACTTCCAAAGTCAGGCTCTTTATTTCCAGAGCTTGTTTGAAGAACACAGATTTCTCAAACTCATTTTACGGCTAAACTAGCACCAAGAGCCTTGAAAGGGCACCTGTCACTCAGCTGGTGCCAAGGTCTTCAGTCAGTGAGGCATGTTGAAGGTTTGCCTGGCCATCAGCACATCTGCCCAACCTAGTTGCCAAGTCATGGACATGAGCACAGTAAACAGAGGTGCACGACAAGAGGAAGAACGGCCGGAATCAACCAATAAGGACTGGGGAGATAGCATTTGTGACTTTGATTTCCAGCAAACGGAAGTCAGTGGGCTATAATACTTAGGGTTCAATACAGTCATTTAGTCACGACCATTCCTTCTGAGGCAAATTAATTCCTTTGTGGCTTTGTTTCTTGTAGCTCCCAAGAGTCAATACTCTCTTGGCAAGAGGTCTGGGGGCTGTGGCTTCCAACAAAGTCTTGGTTATTACATCTTCGCAATATTTTAATCCTTTTAGAGGCATTCTTGGCCCATGGCTTTCAGTATGTTGGCTTTGCTTCAATAAATTAGTTGCTGCACGAGGCAGGGAGACACAACTCAACCCTGCCTGTGGTACCTAAGATTGGGTAGGGTTGCACCATGGTCAGTGTCGTATGTCAAGTTACTTATATGCTCAATGGGATTAACCCTTGGCAGGTGCTATGTAAAAATTCATTTAACTCTTATATATCTACCCCTCATAGGTAGGAACTATTTTGACTCTTTCATGGTCAATGAAAAGTTAAGGGGTCACATACCCTTGACTTCATACAGTTTTGTGCACCATTTTAATGTCTCCACAATGTCCTGAATTTGGGGCTTGATTATTTTGTTTTTCTGAATCAATGCTACATAATATTGACTGGGTATCTGGGCACTTAGAACTGCCCTTAGCATAGTTTTTAAGACCCATCCCAAAGCTAGGATTCATAGCCCAATTGAGTTTGCAGCCCTGAGCCACTAGGGGCTGCTGGTGAGCTGCAGAAAGCTAGAAGGATGCACACAGGTCTGGTTTTAAAATTGCATTCTTACTTAAAGGACTTCCTGGATGCTTCAAAACTCAGCTCAGGGCCTTTTGCAAGGAAGGCTGGTTCACTTTCTATAAAGGTGTTAGCCTCATTTTCTCCTGAGGTTGGAACTAGTGTTAGCCAGCTCTGAGCGAGTCAATGAGCCAGCCACCTAATGGGGATGAGTTGGGGAGGGTAAGAGGTCTTGGAGTGCCAGTATTTGCAAAATCCTGGGAGATACGCCAAAGAATTACAAAACACGAAATGACCAGACTCTCTCTAAATGTCATAAACACTAACGTTTAAAGACCACTGCTAAGTGCAGATATCCAGAAAGATGCATCAATACACTGTTAGGTAGGAAAAGACACCTTATAGTAAAGAAAAGAGTGTAACCCTGGAACTCCCTGATCTGGACTTGACTTTCAGCTTTTGCTCCTTAGCTGGGAAGCTGGGAAGTTGGGAAACCTTAGCCAAAGGCTGACCCTGGCTGAACATCCATGTGTTTGAAACACCTACACCATAGCTCATCATGTGTGTTAAATGAGCTAATTTACCTGAACTTTTACACACAGAGAAAGTACCTGTGCTGGTTTGAAATGGTTCTCCATAGGCGCATGAATTTGACTGCCTGGTCATTAGAAAGTGGTACTACTTGAGGATTAGGAAGTGTGTCCTTGTTGGAGTAGGTGTGGCCCTGTTGGAAGAAGTGGTCGGGGACGGGGTGGGGGTCTCAGTAGCCAAAGTAGACCCAGTGGCTGTCTCTCCTTCCAGGTGTTTGGAGATCCTGATGCAGAGAACTCTCAGCTCTTCAGCACCATGTCTGCCTGTGTGCTGCTTGCTTCCTGTCATGCTTTATGCACTAAACTCTGGAACCTGTAAGCCAGACCCCAGTTAAATGCTTTCCCTTTTAAGAGTTTCTGTGATCATGGTGTCTCTTCACAGCAACAGAAAACTGGCTAAGGCAGTGCCAGTGATTTCTTGTAGATGCGTTTCTTCTTTTGCTGGCTAGAAATAGAAGATGAAGCCTGGGTGCCCCATGCCTGAAAGCCCCGTACTACGTAGGCAGGGAATAATCATGTGTTCTAAGACAAGTCTATGCTACTGAGTGAGCTCTGGGCCAGCCTGGGCTAAGCAGCAAGATTCTGTCTCAGACATTCCCACACCCTCAAGATATAAACGCTGAACTCAAGATCTGATAAGGAGATGTGATCCCTGTGGTTTTAAAATGGTAAAAACAGAACAGAGATGCTTAGAATGCAGGGGAAGTGAAAAACGAATGCTTTGTGCTCACTGTTTAGCTCGGATTTCAACAACAACAACATTAAAAAACAAACAAACAAACAAAAAACCCAACTGATGTGGAGTCCTTTCCTATTCAAGGCACTATACCCAGGGCTACATGAATTCAATGACATGACAAAATTCAGCTCAATTTTTATAACCCAGATGCTGAAACAACAGGTTCCCCAGAGGAAGAACATTGAAAGTAAAATAGGGTTGCAACAAATTTAACTGATCAGGAGAAAGACTGGTCAACTGTAGATCTCCCAGTCTGAGGACACAGCAGATGCCAGACTAACACAGGCTCAGCAGGAGTGTGTAGTCTGCTCTGAAGAGGGGTTGAAGGAATATGGGATGCTCTGTGGGAAAAGAAGGCATGGGTGGCTTATGACTGTTCAGGTCCAGGGCCACTGGTTTCTATTGAGGACAAGAAAGGTGAATTAGTATCAGTGGATATTGGTGCATGTGGGGTGTGTGTGTGTGTGTGTGTGTGTGTGTGTACGTGTGTATATGTGTGTGCATATGTGTATATGTGTGTGCATATGTGTATATGTGTATGTGTGTGGTGTGTGTGTGTGTGTGTGTGGTATGTGTGTGTGTGTGTGTGTGTGTGGTGTGTGTGTGTGTGTGTGTGGTGTGTGTGTGTGTGTGTGTGTGTGTGTGTGTGTGGTGTGTGTGTGTGTGTGTGTGTGGTGTGTGTGTGTGTGTGTGTGTGTGTGCATGTGTGTATAGTGTGTGTGTTATGCTCACACATGCATGTACACATGGATGCCAATTGATAATACCTTATTTGGTGAATCTGGAGCTCACTATGTTGACTCTTAAAAGAAGATCAAAAAGTGATAACAATGTATCCTTTTCCTTTTTTGCATGTATGTAGTTGTGAGTGCATAAATGTATATGTACACATGTATATGTAGAGGGCAGAGGTTGACAACTTATATCTTCCTTGATCTCTTTCTAGTTTATTTACAGAGATGGGGTCTCTCACTGAACCCCAGAGCTTACAAATTTGGCTGGTCTATCTGGCCAGCTTGCCTATTTCCACATCCCGAGTACAGTGCTGGGATTAAGACAAGTCAGCGCACCCATTCAGCTTTCATGTAGATTCTCAGGATGTGAACTCTTGTCTTCAAGCTTGTTTGGCAAGCGCTTTATCCACTGAGTCAAGCACCACTGTGTACCTTCTTCCCAATAAAATTGAAATATTCATCTTCTCTCATATGTAGGATATACATATATACATACACACACATATATACATGTGTGTATGTGTGTATATGTATATATTTCTATAGTCTATATGTATGCATAAATATCATATATAATATATTTTATATATTAAAATGATATAAAAGTAGAAAGTGGACATTGGGCAAAAGAACATGACCAGAGACTTCAGAAGATAAAACAAGAGGGAGTAAAGAAAAAGGTGGTAAATATGGATGAAATTCATGATATTCATGTACAAAAATGTCAGAAAGCCCTTTTATTTTGCCTACTAATTAAAATTTTGCTTTTTTTTTTTACTAATTATTTGAGAGCTACAATAACAACTGTTCTGGCAACTTGTGCAACAATAACAAAATTGTCATGGAAATAAACAAGCACTTCCCAGTTGAATTTGAGGCCCGTTCTACAAGATAAAGCCCATACCTAGCACAGGTGTGGGAGCCCAGAGCCTGTGGCTAAACAGACCATAGGCCCTCAGGGAGAACCTACTACTATCATTAGCTACAAGGAGAGGGTTAATCTGTTTACTTTTAAGAGTGTGGCTCCAGGGAAGTCCACCATGCTCCAATGGAGGGCCCTCTATCCAAGAATATGTGATTAGCACAAATTAGACTTAATGGATTCAAAAGAGAAGAAGACAAAGTTGGATGGTTGGATGGGTAGGAAGAGGGTGATCACATGTGGGAGAAAGTGGGGAAGGGGTGAGGGTAATCAAAACTGCATAAAATTCCAATTTAACTATTTTGAAAGATTACAAGAATATACATAAACTTTTCATAAAATGTACATATAAGATGTTTTATTTTCAGAGAGTATATTTATCCCCAAGATGATTAGTGCTGTCAACTTGACGGAATCTAGAATCACCTCAGAGAGGAGCCTGCCTGAGAAGGATTACCTTGATTACATGAGTAAATGAGGAAATCCTGTTTCAACTGTGGCTGGAACCATTCCTGGACAAGGATCCCAGACTGTATAAGGAGTATGGGGAGGGCAGTAAGCGTCGGCACAAATGTGTCTACTGTTCTTGCCTTCCGACTCTGGATGCTCTGTGTCCAGCTACTTCATTGTCCTGCTGCCATAACTTCCATGCCATGATGGACTCTACCCTTGAAATGTGAGACAGAATAAATCCAGAGTAGTTTATCCTATCAGCAGCAAGGGAAACTAAGCATCCTGCTAAAGCTACCCTTGGCCATGCTTCAGCAAATTAATTGTCCCACTGATGTCCATCCCTGTCTGGCTCCCTGGAGTGCCACCTGTCTGGGTTCATTTTCTCTGATTCCTTCTATATACAAGGGGGTTTTCTCCCCTTTCCTCATTAGCTAAACCAGCTTTCTACAGCCACAGGCAAGTCCTACCACTGAGAATCAAAATAATTGGGTCTATAATTTCAGGTCTGCCTTGACTGGGCTGCAGTATTGTATGGGGGAGCTCCTTCATTATCCAACCTCCTAATGATTACATTTCCGAAGACTCTACACACTGATGCATAGCCAAAGCCGACTCTTGGTTCAGAGTAATCCTTGCAGTAGAGAGATCTGACACTGTATCTCTGTCATGGGCTCACATGGGCTCTCTGAGTGTAGAACAAGCTGAAATGCAGAAGGTCCTGGAGATAAAACGCTGCTCCTAGAAGCAGGCAGCAAGGCCAGTAGGTGGGACATCATGGTCTCTCTCAAGTCACCCAGGTTTATACTCCCTATACAAGTGTCTTAGTGAAGTCTCTCAAGTTTTACCTTGATCACCTGTAAAATGAGAGTAGAGGTGATAACACCTGAATAGGAATGCCTCTTGGACCATCCAGCCCTGATCAAAATGAACTTAGTAGAGCTTGTGTTGGCCATCGGGATGCTCTGAATAGGAAGTGGGCCAATTTGAGAGCTGGCAAAGAAGTCAACTCTTGCTTGAGTTCAGATTTCCCCTGGAGCATGAAAGAAAAAAGTGAATCTCTCATTGAAAGACCGAGAACAGTCCTATGAGAAGATGCAGAATAGAACAATTCCACCCAGGGGAAACAGATTTTAGCAAGTTTAGCTATTAGAAGAAACGCACAGAACACTCTGAGACCCAGAGGGAAGATGCTAAGGAAGATGCTTGGCATACTACAGACCTCTATAACTGTGAGCTCTCCGTCCTCAGCTGACAGGGGGACCGTCTGGTTGTCAGGCTCATCGTATTCTTATAGGTCATGCGCTAAGTTTGTGACACTGCTTGTGTCCTCAGACACTAGCAGGCATCACCATCCATCATCCACTCAGGAAGGCAAGGGAAACATCCCCCAAAGAGCATCATTAGGCAGAGGACAGAGAGCCATTTAGGCCAAATGAGTTGCACCCAACTGTTCACTGCATTCGTTAAGGTACTCACTGTCCTCATTGTGGGGCCAGAAAAGCAATAAGAAAGAAAGCAGTCAGGAAAATGAATCAGAACCCAGAGAATTGTAATAAAATGTTATTAGAAGGCCAGGCAGACTGTGAGGCAGACAGAGTGCAGCCTCTGGGGGACTGGTTTCTGTTGGAACTGGATGACTCGGTTCTTGTCCATGCAAAACGCCTGCCCCTCTGACTACCAAGCTCTGGTTGCAGGATTCATTGTCCCCACTCTTCCCTTCCAAAATCTCACTGGCCAGTGCTTGCACTCTTCCATGTTCATTGGTAACCCCTTGCCCTCCAATCCAGGACCCTGCACTTGAGTTATGTCTCTGGGACTTAATGTTTGACAAGAACTTAGTATTAGTAACCAAAAAAATCAAACTATTTTCCTACTGTCAACTCACTGGAGAATCATGTCATATCTACTCTTTTCCCTAGACCTCAGTTTTTCCATCTGTAATATGGGTAGTTTGAATTAATTCTACTGAATCTGTTACTTTTGTACTAGTATTTGGTTCCCAAAATAGCACACAAGCTGCATCATTCTAATAAAATGTTTTCTGTTCTGTTTGTTTGTTGTTTGGATTTTGAAGATGGTCTCATAGCCAAAACTGGGCTCAAACTCAGAATCCTTCTGCCTAAGCCTCACTGAGGCTGATATACACCATGCATCCTGCTAATTAAAGGGTTTAATACTAGAAGCATTAATAACCTGGCACTGGGGGACAGGTGTGGGGCAGTGGACCATGCCACCAGACAGGTAATTTAATAAGGTTGAGCAGATTCAGAAACCCAGGCAATTCTCATAACTGAAAATGGTAGGTATTTAAATCTATTCCTGACCAGGTTCCTACCCTGGAACATGTGACTGTGACACCCCATGGAGTGGACTGTGAAAATCAGTCACATAGGGGCAACAACTTGAGTCCCTCCACATACAAATGAGGCATCCCTAACATCTCAGACCAAGCCAATAGAAAACATCTGCCTTTAGACCCCAATCCACTCCAAAAATATATGTAAGACACTATCCATAAGGAATAAAATGTCCGAGTTATTTCACCAAAGACCCTCTTAGAGTGTCTGTCTTATAGAGCTGTAACACCTCTGGGCAGAGAAATCTCTCCTAAAGCTTTCCTCACTGGAAGCTGCTAGAACTTATCAGTCATTTCCTGTTCTGTGGCCCCAACCTTGGCTCCTAGACTCCTGCTTCATCCTGCTGCCCACAGCATCCTGCTGCCACCAACTCTGTGGAAGAGGCCAGCAGCCCCCTTTGCTCTGGCTTTGGTTCCCTTCCTCCTCTTAGAGCTGCAACTCTTTAAAGGCTCTGGTGGGGCCAGAGACCAGCAGATCCCCTCGAATAGTGCCTAGTATGCAGACAGGCAGACAGGAGAGATTCACGTTTTTCTTTATTGTTCCAGTGAAGATTTGAACTCAAGAAGAGTTGACTTTGCCAGCTATCTTTATCTGAGAGGAACCCTGCTTTCATTGGAATTCCTCTCCATCTTTACACGGGGCTCAGATTCAACACCCACGTCCCTGGGCAAGTCGGGTCCATTTGTATAGGGTCTTGTTCTTGCAAAAGCTCATCCATTATCAGGAAGCCAGACCTGAGAAAACTTAATTGAATTGCTAAATATACGCATCAATTAAATGATAGCCAAGACTTGGGACTCCAATCTTCCCTCAACTCTTCCAAATGCTACACTCCCAGGGTCCTTAGATATCACCAAGGACATAAAAAAAAAAAAAAAAAAAAAAAAAAAAGCCCTAACCATTCAAGATGGTGACAGGGCAATAGTAATTTAAATATCATTCATGAGGGCAAAGGAGATGGATCAGTGGATCACAGCCTTCCAGAGGACCTGTCATTGTTGGCTTCTCTGTGGCTATGATAAAACATGGGCCAAAAGCAACTTAGGGAGGAAAGGAATTATTATAGTTTACAAATTGTAGTCCATCATAGAGGGAAGTCAAGGCAGAAACTCGAGGTAGGGGTCTGAAGCAGAAACTGCAGCAGAAATTCAAAAGGGATGCAGCTTATTCCCCCTGACTCTTGCTCAGCCTGCTTTCTTATACAATCCAGGCCCATCAGCCCTGAGGTAGCACAATTGGCTGGACCCTACATCAATTACCAATCAAGAAAGTGCTCCACATGCCACAGGCCAATCTGATGGAGGCAACTCTTCAGCTAACTTGCCCCATTACAGATGATTTTAGTTTCTACCAAGTTGGCAAATGGGACTTCAACTATGGCATCATTAGTTCGCTTCCTCTGGTACCTTCACAGTTGTGACAAATAGGCACACCTATGCAGAAGTGTCATCAATGAATATTGATAGACAAAATGAAATTCCGTAATGGATAAAATTATAGGAAAACCAAGCTCTGAGTGGGTAAGGAAGAGAAACAAAGGACTTTTCCTTTGGTTCTTGTCAAAGACAGTGGCACAAGCCACAGTGGATTATGGGAAACACTGCATGTAACAGCTTCAACATAAAATATTTTTAAAAGAGCAACATAAGAATGTTCTCTCCTCCTTTAACTTTCTTATTTCTGCTTTTATTAATATTCCATATTTTACAGTTAAAAAATTTCTCTACCACAACATGGAAATAAATTGTCTATGTCAGCATTTCCTCTTCGCAGCTGGGTTCCGGGTTGGTAATGTTTTCTCCCATAAAACCATAATCCCATAAAATTTAAGGTTATTAAGTTGCAGGTGAATAATTCATGAGGTAATTATAAAACATTTATGACAGAATGTTATGAGATTCTAAATAAAAGAAAACATTTGGGGTCGCCAAGTTGACAAACTTCGGTGGCTGTGCCTAGCTTTCCTTGGAGGGTCTCAGGTGGACATGTTATCCTTTCTGCTGCTTGGGACTTTCAGGGATGGCAGACATTCTGACAAGAGCCACCCCAAAGATACCCCAGTGGCTTAGCCATCAGGTGTCACAATCTACTACAAGACATAGTAAGGGTGAGAAGCATAGGGCCTGTAGGGACACATTGTACACCTGGCTCTATGACATTCACTGTACAGGTGAAAGGCTCGAAGCTTTGCAGTGACTTGGCTTGCTATCCTGTCTCAGCTTCTTTTACATGAAGTAATAAACTGAGAGTCAAGGAGGTTAGTATCTGTAAAAGATCAGATATCCAGGATGGAGCAGAGCCTGGACTCCAACTCTAGCAGTCTGGCTCCCAGTCTCAACACTTTATCACCATGGTTGAGTCAGTCAAGACAGTAGCTGCAGAATGTGGAGTTATGCATTGTTGATGTACTGTGAGCTCGCAATTTGTCTTGTTGCCCTGTTCATTTTTTTGTGAATGTGTGATGGTGGTTGTGTGTGTGTGTGTGTGTGTGTGTGTGTGTGTGTGTGTGTACATGTGCCTGTGCACACACATACAGAGACCAGTGTTAGAGGAGGATGTTGGGTATCTCCCATTCCTCTCCATCTTATTGCATTGGGAAAAGGTGCCTTAGTTACCTTTTTCTTGCTGTGATAAAATACCACAACTGAGGCAATTTTTAAAAGAAGCTTGTGGTTGGGTTTATGGTTCTGGGGATTAGAATCTGTGACAGCAGAAGGAGGGCATAGCAGCAGGTACAGCTTAGAGTTCAGATTTTGAGCCACAATCATACTGAGGCTGAAAAGTCCATCCCCCAGTGGCACACCTCCTCCAACTAGGCCACACCTCCTAATCCTCCCCTAACACCTCTACCAACTGGGGATTAAGCATCCAAACATATGGGCCTATATGGCCCATTCTCATTCAGATCCATGCAGGGTTTCTCACAGAACAGAAAGCCTGCTGTTTCAGCTAGGCTTGCTGGCCAGCAAGCTCCCAGGAACCATTGGTGCCTCTATCTTCCAATAGTGATATGACAAGACCAAGCAGCCATGTTCAACTTTTTAATGTGAATGCTTGGAGATTTGAACTTGGGTCTTCATGCTTTCACAGCAAGTGCTCTACCTGAGTCATCACTCCAGCCCTCTATCTTGTCCCATAAAAGCCATTTTCACATATATTATCCCACCTCACAGGCCTCTGCAGTATTGTTGTTGGGTATTATTAAACAGGTATTAGATGTCTGCTTATTACAGACAAATAAACTGAGAAGTTAAATGAGCCAGACAAGCTCTCCAGCTAGTTAATATAAGCTTCACAGCCAGAACTTGAGAGTAAGAGGCAAAAGGTGGAACATAATAGGACTAGAAGGGTGCATCGTAGCTCTCCAGCCCAGTACAGCATCTCAGAAGACGGTTCTCAGTCCCGCCATGGGCGCTCTCAGAGTACTCATGGGTACTCGTGGGTAAGCAGCTCCCAATTCAATCAATGCAAAACACCATCCAGAGATGGAAAACTCTGAGGACTTTTGATATCCCGAGTCACTGCTGGATTTAGCTGATGACTGTTTTATCCACAAGGCAAAAAAAATATTATCCTTATGACCTCCAGATACATAGCATATCTTACAATAGGGTCTTCTACTCATTCTAGGAACATTCTACTTTGTAGAAGATGCATTTGCAAATTCTAACCCTTCTTAGATTCCTCCCAGGAAGCACCCCACTTTGCTGCTGCTCACCAAGCACAGGAGAACCCAGCCCTGAGGACACATTAAGTGATTTCTATTGAAAAAAGTTTCATACGGTATATTCTTATCATGCTCTTCCTCTCCCCCAAACTCTCCCAGATCCTCACCACTTCCCCTTCCCCATCCACTGAAATCTCTTTACTTTCTTTCCTCAATCTCTTTAGAAAACAAATAGGGGGCAAAAAAAAATACAAACCAACAAAGGCATAATAAATTCATGCACATACAAACAAACAACGCCCAAAAACACTAAATAAGAAGCTATAATATACAATCAGAAGACCAGTAAGACAAAATAAGTCCAAACAAAGCAGCATGAGCAAATTATCTACAAAATAGCATTAAGGTTGTTTCATGGATTACTTAGTGCTGAGCATGAGCTCTACTCTTGAGTAGTTACCCAGTGAGACCCCATTGGAGAAAACTATTTTTCCTTTGCAAAAAGGTATCACTTGCAGATGGCTTTTTGGTGAGGGGTGAGAACCCATATTCACTCCCCCTCTCAGTGCTGGGACCCCATCTAGCTTGAACCTAATAAAGCCCTATTGCTGAAGGCTACACATAAGGTTTTGTGGTTAGTCTCCTTTGTCTTCCTTCCAGGGAATAGGAAGACAGATAGCGCAGAAATAAAGTGCTTGCCCACAAGCCCAAGGACCAGCGCTTGATCCCTAAACCCCGTGCAGTCATCGTGGTTACCAGAAATCTTACACTCGCACAGCGGCTCATGGGCTCCCTCAAGCCAGCTGGCTAGCTAAACGGCTGGGATGAGAGCTCTGGATATATCCACTCGATCCCAAAGCATCTTCATGACTCCTTCCTTCTCCGCATATTCCATTCCAGACCACATGGTGACCAGATTACCCAAAACTTGCATTCTAAATGCCAACTCATCTGTCTGCATTTGTCCTTCAAGGATGAGCAGCAGCGTGACCTGAAACTGAGGCTGCGCAGTGTGGTTCAAGGTGATAGAGAGGTATGTCCACCAGGGGGCAGGACGAGTTGCCCTCTCTCCGAAGCTGGTTCAGTTCTATCAGATTCTCTATGGGCTGCAGCTGTGTTGCAGAGGCTAGTCTGATGGCTGCCTTACTGCTAAAACAGGGGTTCTCAGCCCATGGGTCGTGACCCCAAAGGGGTCTAATGACCCTTTGACAGGGTCTAAGACTATCTGCGTATTAGATATTTGCATCACGATTCATAACAGTAGCAACAAAAATAAGTTTATGGTTGGGGGAGGGGTGGTCACCGCAACATGAGAAGCTGTATTAAGGGTCACAGCATTAGGAAGGTTTGAGAACCACTGTGCTAGAGTGATAGGTTGTCTGTTCTCTTTAGAATTGGGAGAGATCAGAGAGGCATCAAATTCAAACCATCTCCTCTGATAGGATGCCGATCTGTACTGAAGGCTGACTTAAATGCAGCCTCAGATCCCAAGCTCTTTGCCACCACCTCAGAGTCCCAAGGAACAGCATAACCTGGTACCTTATTTATAGTGGAGGCAACCTTCTCAGAAATGCTCGGAACAAGGATGAGCCTGGGGTTTGCAGCCAGTGCTTTAGATAAAGAAATATAGGAGGTAGCAGTTCCCTGTTTCTATGTGTGTGTGGTGTGTGGGGGGGGGGCATTCAGTGATGCTTCAGCAATGAGACCCACACTGTATGACTGCCTCACCCTCCCTGTACAGCTGGCTCTGAGCGGCAGACCCTGGATCTAGTTTTGCCCAATCCATCACTGTCATGTTTCCCCAGATACATTTACTTCTCTAGGTCACTCCTGCCTCCATATGCAAAGACACCAAGGAGAAAACTTTCAACTCAAGGAAGAAACAAAGGAAACCCAAATATACCCTTACATCTCTCCACCAATCACCTTGGCCCGAGAATCCCATCTAGGGACCCAGTGATGGTAAATGCCTATAATCCTAACATTTAGAGGGCACAGGAGTTGGAGGCAGGAGAATCTGGAATTCAAGGACATCCTTGATTATATGGTAAACTCTAGGCCATCCTGGGCTACATGAGCACCACACTGAAGGCCCAGTGATGAGATAGCTCTAAATAGATACATCACCACTCGGCTTCCAATTTGCCAATATTCTTCAAGCACAATTATCCATTCTCTGCAGACAGCAACCATTTATCATGGATATTCATTTATTTACTGCAGTATGCTTAGATATGAGGATGGGCCATCCTTAGATCTGGGCAGCACTGTACCACGTGCTTAAGGGCTGCTCAGGCTGCTGTTTCATAAGCAAAAAGGATGGGCAGGTGCCAGGGGAAGACAGCCTGACAAGGCTTAGGGCAGTCATCTCTCCTCTTGCCTCAAAGTATATTCTTTTTATGCAGAATATGTGCGACTGATACTTTGTAAAGTTTTCAGTGTGTAGGTGCATTGTGTATGGGGGCAGGGTACACTCGCATACGTGTAGAGTGAAGAGAGTAATCCTGAATATTTTTCCTCAGGCTTGTTCCTCCTTGTTTTCTGTCTCTACCCTACCAGCCTATGTGTATAGCACTGTGCCTGGCTTTCTACCACTGTGCCTGGCTTTCTTGTCTGGGCACTGGGGATTGAACTCAGGTCTTCATGCATATGTGGTAAGCGCTTTAAAGAGCGAGCTATATTCTCAGTCTTTGTACATTTGCCTGCAAGATGTACCCCTTCTTACTTTCAGGGCTGCGAAAATATCTTAAATTATTCATGCTGAAATCAGTTCTAATTTAGTTGGTCATGACCCGCCTGAGGGTGATGGAGTTAGACAAAACAGGGACTCACTGCAAACTCCCTCGCTGTCATCATCAGGACAGACTAAAGACACAAAGGCTCAAAATCTTTCAACCAGTCCCAGCATCCCTGTGACAGTCCCCCGGATGCAGCAAATGGTAGCAAACCTAACACGCAGGTTCTAGGCCAGTGAGCTTATCCCAGGGGGGTCTGGAAGTTAAACTTGGGTTCAAGAAAGCCACTTACAGCCTATAACCTAAACCCTGAGGAGGAAGGGCTGATTCTCCAGGCAGAAACCCTGTTTCTCCTGGAAACAGCAAAACCTCAACTGAAATCCATATTGTGACACTTCGACCCCTAGAGGAAACCTGGGGAATTCGGGTTTACCAAGTGGCGAACTAATGTTACTATGAAAATTTCCCTCTTCATACCAGCTCAGAGAATAGGGACACCACAGAATGCCTTCTTTCCTCCTACTGTACCTAATTCAGGGTCAGAAAGTGGAATGATACATTAGCCTAGAAATCCCCAGCATACCCCCTACCTCATTTGCTTCTGATTTTCAATTACTCTGGTATAATGTACTTAAAATCTGTCTTTTATTTAGAAAGATAAACACAGCAGCTTGGTAATTTCATTGCTGTGTCAATTTACAAAGAAAATTCTATTTAAACTCAGTGACTGGCCCACCGCCACCAACCCAGCCAATGGCAAGCTGCTGTCTGAAGGGACAAGGAAATGCCAGCGGAGCCTCTTGAGCGAGTGACGGAACTGGCAGGGATCCTCGCTCCCTCTCCTTAACCGTCTCCTGGGATGATTCTGAGTTTTCAGAACTAAAAACAAAGATTGATATTCATCTTATTTTACCCCAGCTGGTTTGTACACAGCCAACATTAGATATGCATGATCTGTGAGATGCAATTTCCCAACCTCTGAGTCATGTGATCCTCCTAAGTACCCTCTGACTTCTGTTACCAACCTACCCTCATTTGATGGTTGAGAAAATTGAAATTGGAGGGAAGTCAGCAATAGGAACAAACTCACAGGTGATAACCCAGATACGGTTCTACAGTTTTCTGTCAACACCCCACAAAGCTAACTGCAATGAAACCTGACTTTACTCCATTGTCCTGACCCATGCTCAACCATCTAGGTGCAACGTAGAAACTCAATAAATGTGTGTTAAAGAAATAATTAGTTAAAACCACCCCTAGCACCCCACCTTACCTCTAAGACTCAAGGTATACCGCAGAAGAGAGGGCCGAGTGTCCAAGCCGAGGAAGTGGAGGGCAGGTGTACAATGGTGTGTTCTGGATGTGACATGGCCATCACACACGTAAGTGCACATAAGCTGTGGTAGCATCTGGGGTAGAGGAGAGTGTTCCAAGGCTCACCCCTAGCTGAGAAGCTATTAGCAGATGATGGATGCTAGGAGAGGTGGCCTAAAGTAGGTTGTCCATATCCCCGTGGATGGCTCCACATCTGTGTATTTGGACAGCACTAATTAGACTCAGAGGATTAAATAAGGAAAGGATGTGAAATTGGGAAGGACATGTGGGAGGGGGAACCTAGAGGGAGTTAGGGGAGGGGCATTGGACTTGGTCAAGATACACTCTATACATGTGTGAAATTTTCAAAGGATAAGTATCATTTTAAAAGAAATTAATGATTGAATGGCCTCATATTTACTCTGTGGCCAGAGTCTGACCCATACTAGAGCCCCAATTAAACCCTGATAGAGATCATAGATTTAATTCAAAGTCAGCGTGCTGTAAATTGCCTCCTTTGACTCCAGTCAGAACCCAATTCTACCCGACCATCATACACAGCTGGCCCAGTGAGTCTGAATAGCTGAAAACCCTGTTCCAACCTCCTACCCTACTAGGCCCACCTGCCGCTGCAGGAACGCCATCTCTGCTCCTACAGGAATACTGTTCTGCCTCCTAGTGCAGAAGCCCTATCCCTGTTCCTCCTTACACAATGGTTCTTGTTCCTACATCCATGTCAACACTGTCATCATCTCTTTGTGGATCATGCACCTCTCCTCCAAATCAGTTTCCCCTACTCAACGCTCTACCCAACTGTCTTCTCCATCAATGATCATTTAGTCACTTGCTACTGGTCTAAGTACTGTCTTAGTCAGGGTTTCTTTTTTTTTTTTTTTCCGGAGCTGGGGACTGAACCCAGGGCCTTGCCCTTGCTAGGCAAGCACTCTACCACTGAGCTAAATCCCCAACCCTTAATCAGGGGTTCTATTCCTGCACAAAACATCACGACCAAGAAGCAAGTTGGGGAGGAAAGGGTTTAGCCAGCTTACACTTCCGCATTGCTGTTCATCACCAAAGGAAGTCAGGACAGGAACTCACACAGGGCAGGAGCTTGGAGGTAGGAGCTGATGCACAGGCCATGGAGGGGTGCTGCTTACTAACTTACTCAGCTTGCTTTCTTATAGAACCCAAGACTACCAGCCCAGAGACAGCACCACCAACAGTGGGCTGGGTCCCCCCTCCTTGATCACTAATTGAGAAAATGTCTTACAGCTGGATCTCACGGAGGCATTTCCTCAAGGGAGGCCCCTTTCTCTGTGATAACTCCAGCTTGTGTCAAGTTGACACACAAAATCAGCCAGTGCAATTGATCCCTTGTCAACTTGACATACAAACACATCATTATTAAACCTCAACCCTTACTTTCTTACTCATCCCCAAGTTCTAAATTACTTTAAAAGTCCCACAATCTTTACAAATTCTTACATGTTAAAATTTCAATCCCTTTAAAATAGCCAATCTCTTTTAAAATTCAAAGTCTTTTTACAATTCAGAGTTTCTTAACTGTGGCCTCCACTAAAATACTTTCTTCCTTCAACAGAGAAAAATATCAGGGTACAGTCACAATCAAAAGCAAAAGCAAAAGCAAACTCTAACCGTCCAGTGTCAGAGATCCACTCATAGCCTTCTGGGCTCCTCCAAGGGCTTGGGTTACTTCTCCAGCTCTGCTCTTTGTAGCACATACCTTGTCTTCTAGGCTCTGGCTGCCTGTACTCTACAACTGCTGATGTTTTGGTGGTCATCTCATGGTACTGGCATCTCCAAAACGTTGCTGTCTTCTGCTGCAACTAGGTTTCACCAATAGCCCCTCATAGGCTTTCTTCATGGTGCCAAGCCTCAACTCTTTTGCATGACCCCTTTAGTCCTGGGCCATGAATTGCAGCTGAGGCTGCACCTTCATCAATGGCCTTCTATGGCCTCTCACAGTGCCCAGCCTCAGCTGCTCTTCATGACCCCTTCATGCCTTTAAAACCAGTACCACATTACTGGACTTTTACACATTACCAAGTCCAACCACATCATGAGGTACAACATTGGCTATCTCTGGAACACAGCCTCTTCGTACTCTCAGAAAACAATTCCCAAAAGATTTCACCTCAATGATGCTAGTCCCTTCTTAGTCACTGCTGATTCTCAACTCTAGTTAACCAGCACCAATAGTCCCAGTAATACAAAGGGTTCACTGTAGTAGTTCTGGTATCTTGTTGATCACAGCTGATTCTTCAGCCCCGACTAACCAAAACCACAGAATCTTCACAATCAAAACAGCAATTGCCCTGATAAGAGTCTTTGATCTTCCCTCTGAAATTTCACAAGCCAGGCCTCCATCATTTGCACTGCTCTCAACATTGTCTTCCAAGCTCCTACAGAATATCCCTCAGAGCTCTTAACACCCAATGGCTCTTCTAGCCCAAAGTTCCAAAGTCTTCCCCAAAACATGGCCAAGCTGTCATAGGAATACTTCACTTCAATCCCTGTTCCTCCTTACACAGTAGCTCCTGTTCCTAAACCCACATGAACATTATCATCATCTCTTTGTGGATCATGCACCTCTCCTCCAAATCACTTTCCTCTACTCAATGCTCTACCCAACCTTCTTCTCCATCAATGACCTAAGTACTGACTATCTGCTCTACACCACACATGCCAAAACAACAGGGATACATCTATATGTCTATTTCATGAAGAAGGTGAACCTCAGAATCCATGGCACTACCAAGATCGTGTCCATAAACATCTGTCACTGACTTTCTGGACTGTGCCTTCATCATAGCCACTGCCATTTATCTAAGCCAGGAATCAGAAGCTCATGTTGTTCAAATGCTATCAAGTAAGCACTTTGATGCTGAAGTATGGGTAAGAAAATATAGATGGGTGCCTCACTTAAGGTATAAGGTTGAATGATGTCACCATATCTTTCAAATGGAAAATATTGTTAGAATTGTAGCTTGTGTATAGACAAAACCCAAGAGTAACATAATCACTGGTTGGTGTTGATCTCACCCCTTACATTCTTCTTATACCACACACAGATAGATAAATGATAGATAGATAGATAGATAGATAGATAGATAGATAGATAGATAGACAGACAGACAGATATATGTGTAATGAGGCTGATTCAGCTCAGTGGTAAGGTAATTGCTTGCCGTACACAAGGCCCTGGGTTCTATACTCAGCACAGCAAATAAACAAATGCTATCTGTGTGATGCACATCATACATATATAATTCATACTTATCTAAATGAAGTTCTGGGTCAGCAAGATGAATTAGAAGGTAGAAATATTTGCCACCAAGCTTAGTGACCTGGTTTTGATTCCCAGAACCCACAAAGTAGAAGGCAAGAACTGACTCCTACAAGCCACCTTCTGACCTACCCAGGCACACTGTGGTATCTGTGGTATCTGTGAGCATATAAACACACACGTATGACATATTTTTTAAGTTCTATTTTTTCTGTGCACATAAATAAACACACATTTATGATATGATTTTAAGTTCTATTTTTTTCAAATTCTAAATTTGTAGGAACAGTACGAGACATTTTGTTCCGTAAGATAGTTGTTACTGCCCTATTGGCTATGATTAGAAATAGGTATAGACTAGTATACCAAAATTCACACACAAGCAACTATTTTAAATTAAGACCTAATGAGCAAATCATGTTGGGGCTAGAGGAGCAGAGAAAAGGCAGTGGAGTATTTACGTTGTTCAATTAGTAAGTAGAGTGTTTGCCAATGTCCTCCTGCCTAGCGCTACACTGTGGTTTGAAAGCCAATTCCATTCTCAGCCAGGCACTTTGATTTGGTTCCTCACACTGGATCTAGTGGAAGGAACAGGAGCCGAAGAGGTTTAGGGTATTGTTCTTGGGCCCTGTGTAGCACTAGTGTTAAAGAGAGCAGTCTGCTTCCCAGCCACACTTCTCTGGGTGGCCAAGGTACACCTTACGAATGTGGGGCAGGAGAATCTGTAGCAGACTCAAATTCAGAGAAGAGTAAGACTCTCTGCTCTGTAAGAAGCCAAACCACCCAGAGTCACTTTGTCACAGGATTAAGCAAAGCTCAGAGGAATGGGGTTACTATTGGTTCAACACAGAAAAGGAACCTCCCAGTAATGATAATCATTAGTGATAACATAGTCTTGGTTCTCTTCTTATCAGAGCCCCCGACTCTCCTGTGCTCCCACTACTTTTAAAGATAGCCTCTCTGTGGCCATATTGTTCCCACCAGGACATCCAGAGGCTGGCTAGAGCAAGGATCCCAATTTTGCTGCATCCTGGAATCTACTGGAGATTTCAAACGCATTATAGCCTGGTCTAACCACACTCGTGAAAACGTCATGTAGGGTGAAACTTCCAGCTTGGGACAAGCATTCAGTGCTTCCCAGGCAACTCTACTGCACAACAAAGGTTGAAATCACTACTAGCTCAGAAGTTTCTTTTGACTTCCTTCTGACCCAACAGCCCACTGTTTTACCCTGGGCCACAGCTTTTCCCAAACCTCAATATAACAAAAACAAACAAACAAACAACAACAACAACAAAAAATCCAAAAGGCTAGGGTTGTCTCTCTGCCTATCTATCTGTCTGTTTATTTTTATTTTTTTAATTTATTTGTGGACTACAGCTCTAAAGAGTCCATTTTTCAGGTGGGGCCAGGTACTCTGCATCTTAAGCCCCTGAGCTGTCACAGTGCACTGTGGACTATGCTAATGTCTCCGTTTACTGACAGCAATCCCTGTGCCTCATCCTCAGCATAATCACCAAACAGCTTTCAGCTTCCAAGCTCACAGTGAGGAGGGGTGTTCTGAAGGCAGAGCTGCCCAACCACTAGAACCAGGCTCATCCGTGGGCTGACAGATGGCAGAGGGAGGGCCCCTTCCGGAAAAATCCCAGTGCCGCTGCAGTATGCTGCTGCAGAGAGAGACAGGTTAAGATTGATAGTCCCCCATGCTGCAGAACTCCATCAGCCCAGCACCTCGTGACATCAGCAGTGATGCCACTGGCCGTTATCAAGTCACCCCAGGGCACCGAAGATTGATTTCCAACCACAGAAATAACGCCTACCATCTCTAGGTACGTGGGCAGGGAACCAACTCCAAACCTAACTGTAATTTAGCATTCATTTGCATTTTTAAATTAGTTAGGCTGTGGACCGTTGCAAAGCAATGACAGAGAATTTTTATAATAATTAGCCTTGTGGGATAGGGGGAGGAGAGGCAGAAAATGGCTGCACTACCATTTCATTGGAAGAAAAAGGAGACTCCAGCATCTTGGGTCATCAGATCAGATGCCAAGCTCCTGGTCCCCACTGACCTTGTGGACCAGGGCAACTTTCCTCAGACTTTGGCTGAACATTCAGGTCCATCTTTTCCCTGTATCCCTCACAGCACATGCAGCATCTCCTCCTGTTGGCTAGATGCCTTCACAGTCCCTTTCCTTTGCTTTCTTTAGGGCTGAATTCAGCTCGTCTCTGTACAAATGCTCACCCAGGTTGTGTCAACACCAGGATGCATTCACTAAAAATAACTGACATTGATAGAGCTCTCGCCCATCTGCTAACACACTCCCATCCATTAGAGCAAATGAGTCTCCTACCAGTCTTGGAGGAGGAGCCTGGGCAGGATGGATCCAGGCTCTGTATCTTAGAGATGAAGAAACTGAGGTAGAAGGATACTTCAGGACTTGCTGAAGATCATACAGCTAGCAAACAGCTATGCTGGGATTGTATGAGGTTTGTCACAACACAGCTGAAACATTCAGGGCAAGCTGTGGAACATACCAACCACTTCTGAGCCTCTTGCCCAAGTGGGGACACTCAGAAAAGGAAACAAGACAGACAAGATTTAAGAGCTTCTGTAAGGCAAAGGACACTGTGATTAGGACAAAACGGCAACCAACAGATTGGAAAAAAATCTTTACCAATCCTACAACTGATAGAGGGCTTATATCCAAAATATACGAAGAACTCACGAAATTAGATGGCAGGGAGACAAATAACCCTATTAAAAAATGGGGTTCAGAGCTAAACAAAGAATTCACAGCTGAGGAATGTCGAATGGCTGAGAAGCACCTAAAGAAATGTTCAACATCTTTAGTCATAAGGGAAATGCAAATCAAAATAACCCTGAGATTCCACCTCATGCCAGTCAGAATAACTAAGATCAAAAACTCTGGAGACAGCAGATGCTGGTAAGGATGTGGAGAAAGAGGAACACTCCTCCATTGTTAGTGGGATTGCAGACTGCTACAACCATTCTGGAAATCAGTCTGGAGGTTCCTCAGAAAATTGGACATTGAACTACCTGAGGACCCAGCTATACCTCTCTTGGGCATATACCCCAAAGATGCCCAAACACATAACAAAGACACGTGCTCCACTATGTTCATAGCAGCCTTATTTTATTTATAATAGCCAGAAGCTGGAAAGAACCCAAATGCCCTTCAACAGAGGAACGGATACAGAAAATGTGGTACATCTATACAATGGAATACTACTCAGCTATCAAAAACAATGACTTTATGAAATTCATAGGCAAATGGATGGAAGTGGAAAATATCATCCTGAGTGAGGTAACACAGAAAAACACATATGGTATTCACTCATTGAGAAGTAGATATTAGCCCAAATGCTCAAATTACCCTAAATGCAAATTACCCTAAATGCACAGAACACATGAGACTCAAGGATGATCAAAATGCGAATGCTTCATTCCTTCTTTTAAAAGGGAACAAGAATACACTTGGGAGGGAATAGGGAGGCAAAGTTTAGAACAGAGGCTGAAAGAATGCCCATTCAGAGCCTGCCCCACATGTGGCCCATACATATACAGCCACCCAAACTAGATAAGGTGGATGAAGCAAAGAAGTGCAGGCTGATAGGAACCAGATGTAGATCTCTCCTGAGAGACACGGCCAGAATACAGCAAATACATAGGCGAAAACCAGCAGCAAACCACTGAACTGAGAACAGGAACCCCATTGAAGGATTCAGAGAAAGGACTGAAAGAGCTTGAAGGGGCTTGAGACCCCATATGAACAACAATGCCAACCAACCAGAGCTTCCAGGGACTAAGCCACTACCCAAAGACTATACATGGACTGACCCTGGGCTCCAACTACATAGGTAGCAATGAATATCCTAGTAAGAGCACCAGTGGAAGGGGAAGCCCTTGGTCCTGTCAAGACTGAACCCCCAGTGAACTTGATTGTTGGGGGGAGGGTGGTAATGGGGGGAGGATGCGGAAGGGAACACCCATAGAGAAGGGGAGGGGGAGGGTTTGGGGGATGTTTGCCTGGAAACTGGAAAAGGTAATAACAATTGAAATGCAAGTAAGAAATACCCAATTTAATAAAGATGAAGAAGGTTAAAGAGAGAGAGAGAGAGAGAGAGAGAGAGAGAGAGAGAGAGAGAGAGAGAGAGAGAGACTTCAAGGAAAGCTGGTAATGGCCATCTTTAAACAGGTGAAGGTTTTTGTGGGAATAGGAGATGAGCTTGTATGACTTTGTCACCAAGGATTGATGAGATGCTAAGATTTGGTTGTAAAATGCACCCCACAGGCTCCTGTGTTTGAATACCCAGTGCCCAGCTGGTGGCACTGTTAGAAAAGGAGTCATTGTAGAGTCTCAATGGAAGAAGAAGTGGGGGAGGGGATGCAGGAGGATCTACAACCCAGCCCCATTTCCAGTCTATATTTTTCTTTTTCTGGCCATCAAGATGTTAAGTATCTCAGCCACATGATCCTGCTGCCATGAATTTGACCACGTCTTCCCTTCCACATGGCTCTGTATCCTCATAAACCAAAAGGCAAAATAAATTCTTTCTCTAGCTGTTTCTTCTCGGGACAAGGCAGGTACAATGAGGTACATTTAAGGTTGACAGAGGTGACGGAATCTGCACTGGTAAGAGCTATAAAATCATACCACCCACACCCAAATCTCAGCCTTGCTACTAATGGACTGGCATGGGCCAGGCTTGTGGTTTTGAATTCCCAGACTCCTCATCTATAACAAAAGGGACAATGATGGCTACTTTATGGGATTGTCAGTATTGTCAAATAAATGGATGCGACATTGATGAATATTCAACAGATAATGAATAGATACGACAGTCTGTGACTCATACAATTATGTTTTAAACACCCAAGGAGAAGCAAACTCACCTCACCCAACAAATTTAGTAAGTACGTGTGCCATCTGGATCCTTGATCAAAAATTGGAGAATTCTAAATTGGACCAAGAGAGATTTACAGTAATTCTTCCTCACCCCAAGGATGGAGAAACAGCTCAGGGGTCCATGTCTGGTGGCACACCCGCCTGTAACTCCAGCACCAGAGGATCTGAGACCATCTTCTAGCCTGAGAGCTCTCCACTCACATGTGTGTGGGAGTGCACACATACACACATACACACACACACACACATGCATACACACAAAATAAATAAATAAAAACAACCATTTAAAAAGTATCCCTTCCTGCATAAAGGACCCTTGAAAACAGCTGCTAGTGCACCAGTTCTTTTCAAATCAATGAGAAGACTCATGTTGGGTGGAGTGACACATGTCCCATCTGGAGAGAAGCTGGCTACACACTGTTACCACATAGAAAACACTGGGTTTGATCTAGCAGGGATGAAGAAGATGAAGGGGTAGTAAAAGGATGGTTGGGAAGGGGAAGCAAAGTAAAGCTGTCACTTTAATGCACACACGGCTGGGTGTTTATATGCTCCCAAAGAATCTGCAGATGAACTCCCTGAATTAGCAAATAAATTAAACAAGGTTACTAGATGTAATAAAATCCCACACAGTTTGTTTATGGTTTCATGTACAATAACATTTGAAATGAAATTTTTAAATTTAAAAGTCTAGTATTTATAATCTTAAAAAACTACCTAGCTCCTAGGAACAAATTCTGAAATATAAAACATCAATAAACTTCTATTCTAAAGCTATAAAATAAGATTAATGAAACAGAAATAATCTAATTAAATAAAAGTATGTGTCCACAGGTTAGACATACTGGTATATCATAATAATATAACTCCATCCCAGATGGATATACAAGTTCTATATAATTTTTATATTTCATCATATTATTTTCTGAAAATGAAAAATCTAATCCTAAAATGTATCCAGGATCTTAAAACACTGCCAACTACTTGAGAAGATCATTCAGACCCAGAGTTCCAGAATCAGCTGGATATCTTCGCAATAGTGTCACTTATACTCTGGGGGTACCAACAACTGTCTAACTGAACTTAAGGTTCATTAAAAAAGAGAGAAACTATGCCTGGTACTGGAAACTTAGCAAACTACTCATGACTAGTAAGGATTTCCTAGAGGAGTACCTACGACTGACTTTTCCCTGAACTAATGCAGTCTAAATAAGTATTTAGACTTACCCTTATACCCACATCTAAGTGTAGCTCTCACCCTTCAACAAAGAAATGTCTTTATGTTGTAGTGGGAGACCATGAAAGAAATTCATAGTCAAAATGTAGAACAGAGCATGAAATACCCAGTACCATTAGATATGTCCGCAATACAACTCTGTCCCCTAGGGCTCAGGGAGCATTGTGGAAGAGGGGGAAAGAGGTTGTAAGAGCCAGATGACATATCCTGGGTGACAGTGTCTTCTGTCTATGAAGCTACCCCATGAAATGTCAACAATTGGTCAGCTAAACAGGACCTGAACAAGGAAAGGCAGCTTGACATGCCATCACAGATGAGAGGACTCTCACAAGGCTCACCCCTGGAGCTACAGTAAGTTAGTGGCTGCTGAGACAGGGAGACTCGGTCTTTCTCCAGGATGAGTTCCCTAATGGGTGATCCAAGACCAGGTGGTCAGACCTAAAATCATCTACATACAAGCATACTAAAGAGACTTAGCAAGTTTCATTTACATGTGTGGACACATACAATAATATTAATTTTATAAATAAAATAATAGTGGGAATACATGAAATCAGAAGGAAGGCTTAGAAGGGGAACAGACAGGGAGGGAAGGAACATAGCAGCAGGAGATTGAAGGTGATCAAAACATATGTGCATGGATGAAGTGGCAGAATGACACCCGTTATTTCTTAATAACTGATCATAAAAATGAAAAAAAATGAGTATGGTGGGCTACAAGAGTAGGTGAGGCAATTTTGAAGAATATATGTTACCATCCACAGTTCAAGATCTATTAACTGGATATGATGGTTCATGCCTTTAATCCTGGCACTTGGGAGGGGGACACAGGGAGATCAGGAGTTTAAAATCATCTGCAACTACATAATGAATTTGAAACTCAGCTGACTACAGGAGACCCAGCTTCAAAACAAAACCCAAAGCTGTCTATTATAAAGCTGTGGCAAATTATTCACACATACATATATAATGTAGTATATATAGAATATTCCATCTTTTTCCAATGGTATCTCATAGTTCTGTGTAGATAGCTATCTTCATTATGCCTGGTAAGAGTGTGGTGGGCCTTGTTCGTTTGTTTGGTTGTTTGGTTTTATTTGTGATACTGAGATAGGGGTCTCACTATGTTTCTAGGTCTCAAATTCTTGAACTCGGGTGACTTTATTTGTGGATTGCCCTGGTGCTGTTTGCATTTTGATGCTAATTACACTTCCTCAAGAGCGGCTGCCTAGGATGAGGAGTGGTAGATCTAGGCACATAGTTTGTATTCATATTGATTGAGTTGTGTTTTCCTTGCACAGGCATATTTGGGTTGGAGAATTTACAACAACAAATTGGCACCCAATATATCATTTAGAACTCAACCTACCTGAGATAAAAGTTCACTGACCCCCACCTCCCACCCACCCTCACCCCCCTGAATAGGGCTTGAGCAGAAATCTAGGCTGGAGCAGTGGAGGATTGAAAGCTGTGTCTGAGGGTGTCTACAGAGAACTACAAAGAGGCTCCCTCCCCCAAACCCCAGGCAGAGAATTATGGCCAGGGGTCCTCAACCTTCCCAATACTAAGACCATTTAATACAGTCTCTCATATTGTGGTAACCCCCAACCTTAAAATCATTCTTTGTTACTACTTAATAACTGTAATTCTGCTACTGTCATGACTTACAATGTAAACATCTGATAGGCAGGATGTCTGATATGGGACCCCTGTGAAAGGGTCATTCAACCCCACTAAGGGGTCAGAACCCACAGGTTAGGAGCAGCTGCTCTTCGGCCTCAGCCTCCCTGGTACAGGCACTTCAGGTATGCACCTTGATCAGCTTAGAAGGGTAAGGGTTTGAGGCCATGGTAATTGACAGAGTATTGATACTGACAGTGATTACCGGACTCGGTACTTATGCAAGAAAATTGCACACAGAAAGGTAATGGCACAGCAGTTTTGTGCATAAAAGATTTTTAATTTAAAAGATATCAACTGAATAGTCACATGCAGAAATTTTCACCACCCTTTGCTTTCACCAAATAAATGCATACAAAATCATTTCCTGGTAGATTTAAAATCTAAAGGTAGAAAAATTATAGGAAACAATTTATGAGGTTATCTGTGTCATTCTGAAGATAACAAAAGTTCTTGAGCAATAGTTAAGGTCCTAACGGTGAACAAGAAAACTAATAAAGTAGGCTAAGAGTAAAAACCAGAATTCATCAACCGAGCCCTTGAGCACAAAGGCGAAGGAGAGTTCATGTGAGGATATTTATGGGACAAATGTTTGTGAAAATAGTCTCAGCCAAAATATATAAAAGACCCAGATAAATAAATGGGACAGATTATCTGAAAGGAAAGTGACACACACCTCTAAACTTACAGATGACAAAACTGAATCAGAGTGGCCAATACATTAGGAAATCTCCTAATTAAGATTAAGACCGAGATTAATCTTACAAGTTTATACTGCAGAGTGACCCCACTATGCCCTGCACCAAAACCACTTAAAAAGGGGGAATCAGCATCAACAAAACCCCAAATGGCAAAAAGTCCAAATATCAGCCACAGTCCTCGAATGCCCCTGATAACAGTCAAATAGAAGGTGACCTGCTGGCACCTATCAGGATGTGGGCAGGGGACAACCTAAGATGAATTCAAGCAATTTTCAGAATTTCAGTTTTGCACTTTGTACATAAGACAAGGTCTGTCTTATTTCCTTTCCTCTTGCTGTGATACAATACTCAGATAAAAGTCACCCCAGAGAATATGGGTTTATTCTTCTCATAGTTCCAGGTTCCTCCATGCTGGTGGGGAGGCCATAACAGCAAGAGTTTGAGGGAACTTGTCATATTACCTCAGAGTTCAGAATAGAGAGCTCAACTCACTCTCTGCCTTTCTTTCAATCCAGGGCCAAAGTCCTGAAATGGTACCTTTCACATGCAGGGTGGGGCTTTCTACCTTAATTAACCCACTTAAGAATATCTCTCACAGGTAGGTCCACAAGCCAGTCTGATCCAGACAACTTCTCACTGAGACACTCTTCCCAAATGATTATACATTGTGTCAAGTCAGTGATCAAAATTAACCATCACAGGGTCTTGTGTTTTGCTTGGGCTGGCCCTGGATTCACTTCTATAACTGACCTTGACCTTGAACTCCTGAGCCTCCAGCCTCCGCTCCCCAAGTGCCGAGATCACTGGCATGTACCACCATGCCTTGCTCAAGACACATAAAAGAGTATTGATCACAACACAATTCACTGGTAACTGAAAACAGAAGGCATCCAAATGCCAAGTATAGAATTGTGGATGTATGTCCTAGGTATGGAATATAGACATGAGGACGTATGATCAACAATTGCGTGTGAGATCAAGAGATGGATTCAAGATTCAATAGATCCCAAATTGACCAAAGAGGTCAAATGAAAAAGACATTTACTTTGCATTGGTATTGAAGTCAATAAGAAATTAAAGTAATGGGCATTGTGAGAAGTCAAGGTGGAAAGGAGTATGGGGTGGGGTTCTGGATGTTAGGAAGAGAACAATCTGCCTTGATCCAGTGCTGATTGTACAAACAGCACGAACGCATTAAGGCACATGTAAGAGAGGGGCTGCTTCCTATGTTAGCTACCTTTCTGGTCACTGTTGTAAAATGCCTTCAATAAGGATGTTAAGGGAGCAAGGATTTACTTCAGCTCTCAGTTTGAGGGTATATAGTTCATCATCGTGGGGGAGGCTCACATCTGAGAGCTTCGAGAAGTAGAGTGAAGATAGGAAATATGTTCAGGCTACAAACCCCACCCCCACCCCAACAACCCACCCCACCTCACCTCCTAAAAGTTCCATAATCTCCCTCCACCCCAAACAGCACCATCAGCTAAGGATCAAGTGTTCGAACACATGAGCTTGTGAGGGGAAAGGTCACACCCAACCCATAACAAGTACTCTTACTGATTTTTAGACAACTAAAGAATTATGGGTAAAAAAAGCCTCCTTCCTGGGTCATGGGGTACTTGAAGGAAAGTAGGGATAGATAAGAATGCATCGGGATCCGACTGACATGAGCTTTAAATGCCAGCAATAGATGCCCAAGTGCCTTACCCTAAGTAAGGCTTTTGTAAACTTGTAAGGTCTAGATTGCAATTATTTCCAGTTTTGCAGGCCATGCGTTCTCAACTGCACCCACTTAGCTCCAACTTTGTGAAAGAAAATTAGCCAAAGACCATACACAGATAGATACATGTAGCTGTGTTCCAGCGAAACTGTGTTTACAAAACCAGGAGGTGGGCCAGACTGCCCGTACCTGCTATAGACAATAAGAACCAGAGGGTGTTTCTAGGCACTCAAGGATGTGGTTTAAGGTGGGCTTCAGGAGAGTCATTCTGGGGCCAATACTAAATAGAGTATTGGAGAGGGCACAGCATCCATGCGAAGAGTCACAACTGGGGCAGAAGACACTGATGGTGCAGAGTGGGAGAAGAGGACATGGGGAGTCTCAGTAACACTCTCTTGTCACTGATTCCTTCCTCACTGTCAAGGATAGACTTGGGTAGAAGACATGAACCCCTTCCCCACCTCTGCACACACTGGATCCAACACACACACACACACACACACAACACACACACACACAACACATATACACACAACACATACACACACACACAACACATACACACACAACACATACACACACAACACACACACAACACACACAACACACACACAACACACACACACAACACATACACACACACACACACACACACACAACACACACACACAACACACAACACATACACACAACACATACACACACAACACATACACAACACACACACACACAGCACACACCAACACACACACACACAACACATACACAAATACACACAATAAGAAACATAAAGAACAACATATACACAAACACATACACACACACACACACACACACACACACACACACACACACACACACACACACAGAGGAGACAGAGAGAGAAACAAGCAGAGAGAGGGGAAGGAGGAGGAACAGAGACAGAGACAAAGAGACAGAAATAGAGATAGAGAGAGGAACACACATGATTGTTCAAAGTCCAGAGAACTGTTTTGTTCAGAAAGCCATGTTCTCAGAGACATGTGAGTTTAATATTGTTTCTGGGATGTCTGTCTGGCCTTTTCTTTATGTGGACCTATTTTGACCTCTAGCTAAGCTCCATCCAGTAAGTAGATGGGCCAGTTGGATGGGTGCTCCATTTCCATCTAGGGCTTTCTCCGCTCCCTTCTCTTTAGTTCTTAAATTCCATAGTGTTGAGCTGGCAGATGCCTCAGCACTGAGGGAGAATAGAATATCTGGGCTTCCTCCCTTCCCAGGAGACTGCTCCCGGTCTCAATAAGAGAAAATAGCCACCTAACCCAACTCATCTCCCTATAGATGTTTAAAACCAAAACTCAGCTAACATTATGTTATTTTTACATGCATCTTTTCTGGGAACCTCTGGGGAGTAGAATTAACAAAAGGAAAGCAAGTTTTGTGTGATCATGGGCCTCTAGCCATATGCACTCACAGCACAGTTATGCGTACACACACACACACACACACACGCACACACACACACGCACTGACATTCCAGGTCTTACTGCTAATATCACTTCAATTATTGGGTAAATGAGCCTAGAATTAGTTTTTTGCCAAGTTGACACCAACTCAAGTCATCTGGAAGGGAAGAAGCTCAACTTAGAAAACTCCTCCATCAAATTGGCCCATACACAAATGTGTCAGTCACTTTCTTGATTAATGATTGATGGGGCTGGGCACCCCACTGTGAGCAGTGCAACCCCTAGGTAGGTAGTTCTGAGCTGTATAGCAAAGGTAGCGGAGTGAGCCAGGGAAGGCAAACCAGTGAGCAGGACTCCTCCACCGTCTCTGCTTCAGTTCCTTCCTCCAGGTTCCTGCCTTGACTTCCTGCCTTGGTTTCCTTCGGTGGTGGACTGGTACCTGGAATTACAAGATGAAATAAACCCTTTTCCCTCCCAGGTTGCCTTTAGTTGTATTTATCACAGCAACAGAAACCTAACTACAACAAAGCCCTATCAGCAAACGATTTGGCCTAAAATTCTCAATGTTCAGCAAACTAGATCGAGCCAATACAGTTTTTTCTTTCCTTTGTCCTTGGAACGTCGCTACTCCGAGCCCCACCAAATACACGCGTGATCTGAATGCATCAACATGGACACATGACAGAGGAGAGGGAAAGTCATCTTGGCCTCCAAACTGAGGCACCGAGTGGCCATTCTTCTAGCTCAGGCAAGGGGAGAAATAGAGGCCCAGACATTCCACTCCGAGCCATTTCCCCTTCCTGTCCTCCTGCCTCCCCCAGGCATACATCCTTTTGTAGTTAATCATTCCACCTGCATCTGAAGACATTACCTCCTGAGCACGGACCAGCAGCCTCATTATGGAAGCGCAGCCTGCAGCCAGGTGGATTTCCCTACAGGCCCCTGGACCTTTCCATTTTATTGCCGTGTCACTCCTCATTGTAACACGTATTAATCACGAAGATACATTTTTTTTTCTCGGGCTGTAGATTTAAGTGGCCCCTTTCCAAGCACTTGGTAAAGGTTGGTTCAGGGAAGGGAGAACAGGAATGATTAAATTTGTAAGCTTGGGTCTCCATCCCCTATTTATATATGCACAAAAAAAGAGGCTGCTGGGTGCAGATTTCAAAAACATGTCAGAGGCACTTTCCTTTTATGGGTTGGAGGTGGTGATGCATACAGGATGAGGTCTGGACTTCAGATCTCCCTGGTTTCAAGCCTGGCTCTGCTATCAGTGAGCTGTGTAACCAATAGACTCACTTTTCTGGCTTTCAGAGTCTTCATCTATACAGTGGGAAGACTTCCTCCTGCTGGGCTCTGACATTTAAACAGTGATAAACCAGGCTGGTGGTTGAGGAAAGCCCTGTTCTAGCCCAGTTTCTTTGCTTTATAACACAATTTTGGGAAAAGGAGGTTTGTTTGACTTGCAAGTCTAGATTGCAGTCCATCATTATGGAGAAGTCAAGGAAGGAATGTTAAAGAGCTGGCCACATCACATCATCAGAGAGAAATGAATGCATGCATGCTCTCTTGCTCGTTTGCTTGTGCCAAGTTCAATTTCTCCACTCTTAGATAGTTCAGCCTAGGGGACTGGCGCCACACTCAGTGGGTCAGATCTTTCCACATCAAGTAACAATCAACATAGTCCCTCACAGACGTGTGCCTAGGCCCACCTGATCTAGACAATTCCTCAGCTGAAGCTTTCCCCTCTAGTTGCTCTAGGTTGTGGAAGGTTGGCATTCATAAACGAACCAGCATACCATACCTACCAAAGCCACAAGGACTAAGAGGGAGGGAGCTATACAGAGGATGACCAATGATCCCTATGGTGACTTGACCAGCTAAGTAAAGACACTCTTTCCTAAGGAGGGATGGCCACGGTGGGGTTTCATCTTCCAGCTAGTGAGAAAGGGAAACATTCAAGACTTGTCCTGTGAAGCATGGAACAGATTTGAACATGTTCCTGTTTGAATATGATAGGCCCTTCACTGGCTTCTGTTTGTTACAACTTGGTCCCTAACTGCTTGGTGGTACTGCTTGGAAGGCTGCTGGAATCTTTCAAAGGTGGAAAGATTAGGTAGCCATTAGGAGTCATGCCTTGGAGTCTTAAAGCTCTATACCATTTCCAGACTGCGATCTGCTTTCTGACAGTAGAAGTTGTATGACCAGCTGCTTCCCGTGTTTTTAGCGTGGCTTTCCTGGCATAATGGCCTGTATCTTTTCTTAAACCGTGAGCTAACATAGATACTTCTACCTGCAGCATGTCTCCTGTCAGGTATTTGGTCATGGTAATGAGAAAAAGCAATTAGTAGGTTGTCCTGTGTGGTTTTCCTAATTTCATCTTCCTAAGGTCAGACTCACTGTTTGGCTCTAAGCTTTGAACTTCTACTGAGAGGCTTTATTAGGCCACCTTTCAGGACTGGAAACAAGGCCCAGAGAGGCCAAGCTATTCATTGTCCTGTAAGTAAGCAATTAAAGATGAAAGTTGCCCTTCTTGGTGGCTCTCGAGTCTGACCATGAATTGAGAACAGAGACGCTTGCAACCTCAGATGGTTGCTTCTGGAATCCCTGGAGCCAGGATACAGTGTCCTCTGTCTTTCTTAGGCGACAACATTTCCTCCAGAAGACTGAAAGGATCAGTATTGGCTCAGAAACCCCAAGACCAAGTTCTCAGCACAAAGGAGATTGGTTTACTCAAGAGGGCAGGGAATAAGGGACAAAGACAAGAGATAATGATGGGAGGGAGGAATGGAACAAGGGAGAAGGGGAAGAGATGTTTGTCCTGAAATGGGGGATAAAGAACAGCCTCTGGATAGAGAGGAGACAGACATGGCCCATAGGTAAGTGGTGGTTTATAAATGTAAAAGAAAAAACCCCACATTAGGATGAGGCGTTTAATTTTAACTGGCATGCTAATTAGGTGAGCTAAAGGGGATTTTTAATTGCTAGACTTCAATGCTTTGATAACCGGACCTTGGTAGTCAGCCTCAGGTGGAGGAATTGGCCAAATAAGGGGATGGACCTTGAAAGCTAACTTAAGAATGTACTTTTATCGTTTTTATCAAGGCAGAAGGAATGGGGGAGAAGGGAAAGGCCTACCAAAGCTGTGCTTGCCATGCTAGGGCTGCGTAGAGTCCCTTCAAAGACTATGAAGGCCAAGAAGGAAGGTCAAAAAGAAGAAACATGAAGCTAGTGTCCTTCCCTCAGTGTTCCTTCACTGGCTGCCTACACTAAGATTCCCTCAAAAAGTTATTCATGGCAGAAAACTAATGCAATTTTTTTATTTGAAGCTGGAGGAGATGCAATCATGTTCCAATCTGCTTCAGTGCATCTCCTTGGTAAGGTGATATATTTCATAACGGAAATAGGCTGAGGAGAAAAAGTGGCTAAAACCTACCTCAAAAGGCAGACCAGGATCCTTACCTTCCAGTAAAATGTATTTTTTTCTGTTTGCTTCTTTACTGTGTGAGTACAGACTTCTTTAAGGTTCCCTTTCCTCAAACCTGATCCATCAAATCTCTGATTTGTATCTGGTTCTCATTGATTCAAGTATCAGAAATCATTACCTGCCTACAAGGCCCTCCATCTTGGATACTAGCAAAATGGCTAATTTATACTCTCTCTCTCTCTCTCTCTCTCTCTCTCTCTCTCTCTCTCTCTCTCTCTCTCTCTCTCTCTCTCTCTCTCTCTCTCTCTCTCTCTCTCTCTCTCTCTCTCTCTCTCTCTCTGTGTACATAGCTCTGAGTGTATTAGCTTTCTGTTACTGTGCCAAAATGCCTGAGGAAGAAAGCCTCCAATTAAGAGGGAGTTATTTGGATGCACAGCTTCAGAGGATCCAGTCTGTGGTCAGCAGGCTCCATTGCCTTTGGACATATGGTAGCACAGGACATCGAAGTGGGGAGCATGACACAGAGAAAAGGTGCTGGCCTCAGGGCATCTGGAAAGCAGAGAGAAAGGAACAAGAGAAGAGATCAGGCATGAACACACCCTTCATATATCCCAAATGACAAACTTCTTACAACCAGGTCCCACACTCTAAAGTTCCCAACATTGCTCAGTAACACATAAAACAATGAACTACTGAGGAACTGGTTCACAGATGAGATGAGAGGTATCATGATCCAATTACTGCTAAACACTCCACCCCTAAACACTGATGTTCTAGGAACCCAGCTTTTGGCACAGGAACAAAGGGGGTTATTTGGGATTCAAACTATATATATATATATATATATATATATATATATATATATATATATATATATATATGTATATATATATAACACATACACACACATGTACGTGTCTTCCTCGTTCAGAGCAGAGGAAACTAATACTCCGCATTAGTTACTTTTCTACTGCTGTGATGAAATCCCTGACAAAAGCAATTTAGTAAAGGAAGTGTTCATTTTGGTTCATGGTTTGAGTTTACAATGCAACCTGACCAGAAAAGCATGGCAGTTGGGGTGGAGGCAGCAGGTCACAGTGTGTCTACAGCCAGGAAGAAGAGGAAAGTACACTAGCTGGTCTTTTCATTTTCCTGTTCTCCTTTGTATTCACTCCTGGACTCCATCTTACATAACTGCGTTGCCCACATTCAGAGAGAGAGCCCTTCCCTGCTCAGCTAAACCTTCTGAAAGCACACATATGGGTTCACCCAGTGGTGTGACTCTAAGGTCATTCTAAATCCAGTCAAGCTGACAATCAAGATCATCCATCACATGCAGTGGCTACCAGGACCACTGGGTAGTGAGAGTCTGTGAAGCTCTATTCAAAAACAAGAAAAATTTCTGTGGTTGATTGCTAATGTCTGCTACCACCACAGCAGAGGAAGCAGTAGAATGTGTGTTGAGTATCTATTGACTAATAAGCAAGTTTATGATTGAAAAGACAAGAGCATTCTAACACATCTGGTAAGGGAGATGAAGAGAACAATGGAGAAAATGCTAGACAATTAGAACACTCTGGTCACCAGACAAGACCCTTAGCTGTGTCCTTCCGTAGATTATCTTAATGACTGCCAACTTAATAGGATCTAGAATCACCTAAGAAAGTAAGCCTCTGGGTATAAAGGGATTGTCCAGATTATGATAACCTCTGGTCATGCTCATGAGGAATTATTTTGATTAGGTTAACCATGTGGGAAGAACTGCCCACCGTGGGTGGCATCATCCTCTAGCCTAGGATTCTACACTGTACAAAGAAAAGAAAGTGAGTTGAGGCCAAGCATTAATTTCTTTCTTGCAGATGTAATGAGACCAGATACTTCACACTTCTCCAGTAGTGACCCCTCCCATGATAGACTTCACTGGAACTGTGTGAACTAAGAGAAAAACCTTTCTTTTTTAAGTGGCTTTTGTCAGAGTATTTTCTCAAAGCAACAGGAAAAGTGACTTAAGAGAGCATCAACTTTCTTGCCCTGTTCTGTCTATTCCTGTCCTCTGATTCTTCAGGGCGTTGGGAACATCTACAACTCTGAGAGGAAAGTGACTTTTAGTTCTCCCTCTGTTAGCTTGACATTTCTTAGCACACACCTTAATTGCCTGCCCATATCTTAATTACTCCCCAGCATGGTGATTCTCAAACTTGCTGCACATTATAATCATCCGGGGAGCTTTCAGAGTGCCCAATGCCCAGCTCACATCCTAATTAAACAGAAAGGCTAGGGATGAGAGCCAGGACCGGGGATTTTGAAGATGCTTAGATGATTATACTGGGTAGCTAACTTAGGAACCAGTGAGCTAATATCTCCACATGTGGAAATAGAGCAAGAGCCCAGGAACATGGAAATACTTCAAGGGACCCAAGTTTTTGTTTATAACTCTGTGGAGGGCTCACCCAGTTCTGGCAGAGCTGAGGAACGGTTTCCGTACAAAGACATCTAAAGCATCATTAGCACCCATTACAGAAAGCAGCATATACTTAAAAGGGAGTCACTGACTTATAAGAGGGGGTAGAGATTTCCAAATTATTATTATTATTATTAATGTACTTCCAAGAAAAAAATATTAACTATAAAGAGCCTCAAGAATAGCAAATAAGCCTGTTTTTAGAATCCTGGCCTGTCACCAGGAGTGATGGCCCATGCCAGTAATCTCCAGGAGGTAGAAACAGGAAGAAAATCAATTAAAGTGTATCCTCAGCTACACAATGAATTCAAGTCATCAAGGACTACAAAAGACCCTGTCTCAAAAATCAAAACTAAACAAGACCATGAGCTATAGAGGTGTAGGCAAACACAGCTGCATCTAATCCAACCATCGATACTAATAACTGAGAAACAGAGACTCAGAGAGAGAGAACACTTCCGGCCAACTCATTAAGTTCATACAAAGAGCTGCATATGAGATCTTTACGCTTGTGCTCCCTGCTGACTTCAGAGTCCCTCAGTGGGACTCTACCCTTTCTGCATGACCTGCCATGTCTAAGATGATACTAGCTGCTCCCACACCCCAGCCAGACCTCAACTGTCACATCCTCTCAGCTCTCCTACTCACAACCTCCCCTACGCCAGAACTGCCGCATGCTTCAGTATCTGCCTGCAGAATAGACCTTGGCTCTTTGCCACATTTCAAACTCAGCCTAAAGATTTCTTCCCTTTCTCAACTCTAACGTCTAAGTTAGGTTTCTTCCTATTGCATCTCATACTTCTTTTTTCTTATTTCTTAACATTTAGTACCACTTGAATGATTTTGTTTATGTGTGGGTTTGTTTTTTTTATTATTATACCTGAATTGTTAATACAAACCCCATGAGGGAAAGAAGATAAAATGCAAACATTAGCCATCGAAATGTCAACCCTAGGATCTAGTATACTGGTTTGGTAAAGAATTCTAGAAGGAAGAAAAGAAGGTGAAAGAGGAAAAAGAAATAAGGAAGAAGAAAGGAGAAAGGGTGAGGTTTAAAAACTGAGAACGGCATCCTGTGGTGTTCCTGAGGCTCCATAACAAGACTGGAGCAAACGTAAAGCCAGAATTTGTACCTAGGCAGCACTGGTATCCAGGCAACAGTGGTACCTAGGTCTCCTAATGGATATGCTAATTGTGGTCACTCATGCCATGCCAGCACAGAGAGGAATTAAGGGCATTTTGGCCCCTTCCCCAGGACAATTTGTTGTCCCCATGGAGACAGTCTCTTGGCATGACAAAAAATAATTCTGTTTCTGCTTCAGATACGATGGCCCGTTTCAACAGCGCTGGCTGCAGAAGGTTTGCAGGTTAGAAATGGACACGGACTCTCTTGTGATTCACTTCTAGTTCTCCCCAGTCTTGTTCCCTCTGCTTGCAACTCAAGCCATTTGTCTGTCAAATGTGGATACAAAGTTTGTTGTGTTACCAGAATAACAGCAGGGAATGAGGAAGGCAGTGGGTGGTAAGAAGATGCAATGACCTCATGGTATGCTCTGCACACATCAGAACAATTCATAACACTCCTACTAGGAATAGACATGAAGCCATACCACCTTTGCCCTGCTCTCTGTCTAGCCATGCCATATTAGTTTCTTTCCTCATTGCTGCAACAAAATACCTGACAAATGTAGTTTAAGGAAGGCAGCATTTTATTTTGCTTACAGCTTGAGAGTACAGTCCATCTCAGAGCAGAAGGCATGATGGCGGGAATTCATATGAGACAGCTGGTGTCAAGTCAGGAGGCAGAAGGATACGGGTGGTGGTGTTTAACTCATATTCTTCTTTAAAAAAAGATTATGTTTAAATTTGTATATATGCAACACACATACACACACACACACACACACACACACACACACACACACACACACACACACACACGTGCAGGAGGAGGCCAAAGAGGACATTGGAATCCCTAGAGGTGGTTATGAGCTGTCTGACACAAGCACTGAGAATCAAACTCTAGTCCTCTGCTAGAGCAATGCTCGTACCCTGTAGCCCGTCTTTCCAAGCCCTCCATTCTCCTTTTAATTCAGCCCAGACCCCAAGCCATGGAATGGTGCTGCCTACAGTTAGGGTTAGTCTTCCCACCTCAACTAATAACAATATAGAAGCTCCCTCACAGTCATGCCCAGCGCTTTGTCTTCTGGGTAAACCTCGAGTTGCTGATCAGTATGTGTGATCCCAGTTGCCCAGTGTCTTCTTTGCCTAACAATAATGGTGGAGAAGGGACAGCAGGGAGAAGATAGTCACCAGCAGCCCATTACCTTCAGTATGTCAGTCTCATTGCAGGCAGTAACTCAGCTCTTCACTCTTCCCTTAAGAGGCCTTTTAATTCCCACTATAGACATGAAAACCAAGGCTGGGGCTATGTCAGATAAACTCTATTCAGCAAGGTAAGTCCATAGTGAGATGGGGTTCAGATACAGTCTACCTGAGCCCAGGGCTCCTGTAGCTCAGACCAAGCCACACTCTCTCCCTGGCATGCTGGTTTGAAAGAGAGTCTCCCTCATAGACTGATATATGTTTCCCCATTGGTAGCACTGTTTGGGTAGGTGGTGAAGCCTTGTGGGAGGAAGTACATCACTGGGTTAGGCTCTCAGAGTTCACAGTTGCACCCAACCTCCAGTCTGCTCTCTCTGCTTCCCTCTCAGCTTCCTTCTCCTGTCCCATGCTTGCTTCTTGTTGCCATTTCTCCCTACCATGATAGTCCTCTGGAACCATGAACCAAAATAAATGGCTCCTTCTATCAGTTGCTTTTGGCCATGGTGTTTTATTACTGCAATGAAAGGTAACCAAGACACTTGGGTTAGTGGGAAATGTATCTGGACATTTGTCTGTCTGCCCACAGTGCAGTGAACAGGCCTGTTCATGCACAGTTCTTTTTCATTTTGATAAAAGGTATATGACAGAACAAACACCATTTGAACTCTCATAGGGTGTGCAGTATCATAGCATTAACACATCCACCATTTCTATCTAGGACAAGAAGCTAAGAGTTTACACAAAAGGATCCCATAGTCCCCATTAAGTAACCACTTCACAGCATCATATACCCACTGCCACCACCTATCCATCACCAACCCTCTCTCAGTCTCTGTGGGTTTATAAACTCTTTTAGATCCTTCTAGCTTGGAGTAGGGAGGTGACTCAGTCAGTAAAGTACTTGCCATAAACTTGGGTTTGGTCCCCAGAAGACATGTTTAAAAAAAAAGGAAAAGTCGGGCATGATGGCATATGCTTGTAATTGCCCCTCTGGGAGACAGGCACAAGAGGATTCCTGTAGATTAATGGCCTTCTAACAACCTAGGCTACATGGCAAGTTCAAGGCCTGTGAGTGACCCTATCTTAGGAAAAGAGGTAGATCATTCTTGGGGAGTGACCTAAGGTTAACCTCTGATTTCCATATACATGAACATGCTTATTATGTGTACACACACACACACACACACACACACACACACACACACACCTCTTACTCTAAGATTCTTTCCAGTCGCTGCTTCAGAAACTGCAGCTCTCCCTTTGCTCCAAGTTCCGGCTTAGCATTTGCACCTGTCTCCCTAGGGAGCCACCTGCTAACTGCCTAATTGAAGGGCACAGAGCTGGGGAGCAGGAAGCTCCCTCCCCAGGGGAGCCATGGTACCAGCGACTGAAGATGCAGAGGAATGTTAATGCCTACCAGAAGCTGTCCAGATCTCTGGTGACAAGTCAGACCTTTCAGGACCGTGGGTTGGCAATGCTTCCCGGTGCTACATTGAATCCCACGGTGGGTTGGGATATTTGTGAGGTAGAAAAGCTTTGAGGACTGAATGACTTAGAACAGGGTGGAAACAGCTCTTGAAGTTTTAACTCAGTTGAGGTCAGGAAAGGGAAACAGCAGGTAGAGGGGCAGGTCTGTGTCACTCAAGGAGAAAAGTGTAGCAAGATAGGTGTTGCATCGGAATTCCTTGAGGAAAAAAAATGGCAGAAATACAAATGCCATGCTAATGAGTTTCTGGAAGTTTTCATCTCTGAGAAAGATGAATAGGGATTATCTGTCTTAGAGTACACTTCTCCGCTCCAGGTCTGGTATCCTCTCAGAGGCCAGAGGTGACAGAGTGGCAGAGGTTAGAGAAGGCTGCTTTTCTCCCTTTACAGCTTCCATAGCACCATCAGAGATGCTGAGACTTGTCCTCTGGGACGAGGAGGCTTTTGGGTCAGTTCCAGCTCAACTCCTCCAAGTCCTGTGTCTGATGTGTGTGGTGTCTTCAGCAATATGATCATGTCCTGAAGCCCAAGAGGCAGCCAAGGGCCCCACCAGTGGCCTGTATTGTTTTGAAGGTCTTTTGGACTTCTTTGACCAACAACTGGAAGAGAAGTTTCCCATGCCTAGAACACTGGGGGATTTGTTGGTCTGTGTCTCTTGTGGGAAGCATTATCATCCCAAGTGATGTAAACATCACTCATTTAAACATTTCCCTCCTTCATAGCTCCTGTCTCCTACTCCCCATGTAGCACACCCTGCCATGGTCCCTTTATATATTCCTAGATTCTGCAGTTCCTACAGGCTAGGTTCTCACACACAGGCTATGTACTCACATCAAAAGATCCAGAGCTAGAACCCACAAATAAGAGGGAATGCGGTGTTTTTCTGAGTCTAGATTCCTTCACACCGTATAATATTTTGGCTCTATCCACTTACCTGCAAATTTCAAGATCTCGTTTTTCTTTGCAGCTGTACATATGAGGCATATATTCATCATCCACTCATCAGTTGCTTTTGTTACCTAGCCATTGTGAGTAGAGCAGCAAGGAACATGGGTGAGCAAGAGTCTGTAGAGTAGGGTGTCAAGTTTCTTGAGCATATGCCAAGGAGTGGTCTGGCTGGGACATATAGCAATCAATAGTCCTACCCAGCTATAAAGTCTGCAAACCACAGCAATGACCAGCCCAGCAAGATATACCCAACAGTATAATAATGGCACATGTCTTGGGAATAACTAACAGTCAAGTAATCGGACTTAAGATCCACTTAAGAAGAGAAAATTCATGCCTGGTGCTGGAAATCTAGTTACCAAACCGTGGCTGGTGATGTCTTAGACCATAGAGGAGGGCTACAGCCACCTTCTCAAACCAGTATAATTTCTAGCATTATACAGTCTACTTAACCTTATCCACACAGACAAACGTGGCTCTCACCTCTCATCAAAGAAGTTTCTTTTTGCAACAGGCAAAAACCATCATAGAAACCAAACTGGTCAAAATGAAGAGAATAGCAGGTCACGGGGTGCCTAGTCCCAATAGATACATACATCTACAGCACAACTGCTATACCTACGGCTTGGCGGACATTGTAGAATACTGCTGGGGGGGAGTGTCAGTAAAAGTGTCTGAGGCAGAAGACCAGGACATAGGCTGAGTGAAAGTGCCTTCTATACAGAACAGGAAGGGGGCAGCCCTAAAATTTCAACTGCATGGTTGCCAAAACAAGACCTTCACTATGACAGCTCCAGTTGATATGCCAGTGTGGATAGAAAAAATACCACAAGGCCATACCCCTCGATGAAGAGCTATCGGTATCTTTAGAGAGAGGGAAAAGGCATAATGGGTTATCTAATTCCAAGTCCTAAGCCCTAAATACATAGGAACAACACTAAATGAACTCAACATGTGTGTATGTGCATATATGTGTGTGTATGTGTGTGTATGTGTGTGTGTGTGTGTGTGTGTGTGTGTGTGTGTGTGTGTATAAAATAAAGAAGATGAGGTAATTTTGAAAGGGAGTCAAGGGGACTTAGGAGGGGTTAGAGAGGAAGAAAATGAGTGGAAATGATATAAATATGGTACTCATGTACGAAATTCTTTTTAAAAATTAATAAAATTAGAGTAGAGGTGAAAGGAAGATGATTTGGGGTTAAGAACATAAAGTCAGGGAATCCCAGGAAACTAGAGGTAGAGGAAAGGCTGTAGTCTCTACTCCCAAGTCCACACTGCCTGTGGGGAGGGAGGGCAAAGTGATGCTTCTACAAACCACGGTTGCTGCTGTCTGCCTGAACTATATATAACCCCACCCTACCCATGGGATGGGCGCACCAAACAGGAGACTAAGGGCAAAATGCAGTTCACCATGGTCAAGAGTATAAAATCAGCCAGCCTGAAGCACTAAACGCACAGGCTCTCTGGGGGGGTCTTCTACACAGACCTCCCAAGGTTTCGTTTCAAACTGAAACACTGAGGAGCAGAGACATCAGGATTTCACAGCTGTCGCAGGGTGAGTTGGACATAGCAGCTACTTTCTCGGGCGCTCAGCTACCTTCTTGGCCACTCAGGTTGGTATCCCTTTTTTATTAAGGGGATGGGCTAGAGCCTTGAAACAATTGTCAAGTGTTAGAATTCTAAAAATTAAAATTAAAGCGCTTCTGAGGTCAAGTAAATCAATGGAAAAATGAGATTTGATTTGAGCGAAATTGATTTTTTCGTTATCTTTTCTCTCACACACACTTACTGTATAAATCAAGAGAAACCCGTGGTGATAGCACTGTGTCTAATGTTCCCATAATGCCAAGGTAGCTACCATGACAAGCAATCTTGACGTGAATACATTAATTTTATCCTTGAATGGAAGCAACAGGAGACTTAGTATTTGTTGAGCAGGAGCCCTAATTAGCAGATCTGGTACCTGGAGCTTTAGGGAAGCTTATCGGAAGGATTAAGGTCATAGCCCTGGCAGACAAAGAGCTCATAACAAGGGGGAGGGCACCATGGTTCCAATTCAACTACACTCCTAATTCTGATCCATTCACCTCAAGTCCCTGCACTTTCATGAAAACATCTGTGTTAGGACTACAGATGTGATCTCCTCACCTTGGCTCATTCCCTCTCCTCTCATCCTTCATAGCTGCATGCCAGCCATGTCACCATTTCCTCAAAATTCTTTCTTTATGGCACCTGCCCTTTCTGCATAGTTTTTTTTTAACAGAGAATGTGTTTACTATTACTGTCACTAATGGGAAAAATAGCCTTCCTTCCATAGCCAAATGCCACTGTAAATACTCACGTACTTAGTTAATTTTTTTTTCCGGAGCTGAGGACCGAACCCAGGGCCTTGCACTGCTAGGCAAGCGCTCTACCACTGAGCTAAATCCCCAACCCCTTAGTTAAATCTTTAACAGGAGTGGGACGAGCTAGAAAGATAGCTTAATGGTTAAAAGCTTGTACTGACTGGCCCTGCAGAAGTGACTCTGGTTCCCAGCACCATCACCAAGGGAACTCACAACCACCCATAACTCTAACTCCATGGGGGATCCAATTCCTCTGACCTGCTGGGTCTTTCGCATTCACATCAGATCCTATGTTTGGAGGGTCAGCATGTCCCTGACTGAGTTGCCTCCCAGCTTCCCCCCCCGTCCTGTTCTCGGGGTTCAGGCAGCTGCTGTTGCAAGGAAGGTTGTAGAATCAAGAGGAAGCCTATGCAAGAGTCAGCCCAGTACTCAGTTGGTGATCATGGAATTCTTGTGTCAGATTTGTCGTGATCTGTACAATCAAAGAGGGTATAGCCATAGGAGTAAAGGGACGTGCCTAGTCTGCCCCAGCTAGTTATTATCTGAGTCTGGTTCAAAGCGCTTGCCTGCACATACTGATTATACAGTGTTCCCACTCAAATGAGTATTTTTTTTTGAAAGGCAAAACCCACAAACCTGAACTGCTGGTGACAAACACTTTCCATTCCTTGGCCTCTTATGACCTGAAATCCTGGGACCTCAATCATCACTCCTTCCTCCCTAAAACCCTTCCTACAGTGCTGGATCGTTATGGCTCCCTATGCATGCAGAAATGTGAGATGGAGGACATCTGGGTCCTGGCAGTACAGCCCTGGTGCTGGGGCTGCTGGATTCCCTTAAAAGCAGGAAAGGGAAAGGCCGGGGAGGTAACTTAGTCAATGATGTGCTTACTGTACAAACACAAGGACCTGAGTTGGAGCCCGAAAACACACAGTTTAAAAGCAAACTGTGCAGGTATGCAGTGCAATCCTATCCCTGGGGAGGTGGAGTCAGGCAGATTCCTGGGGCTCCCTAGCTCCTTTATTGAGCACCCATGAGAGATGCTGTCTCAGAAGCCCAAGCTGGATGACACCTGAGGAGTAATACCTAAAGGGGACCCCCACCTTCACATACATGCCACATGCACGCACACACACAAACAAACAGATGCAATGCATGCAAAGACACACAAAATAAAGCAGACGAGAGCATCACCGGGGGTATTTTCTATCATTCATCTGGAACAAGCTTGGACTGGCTCCTTCAGGGTACCTGAAAGGGAGGGTGGCTCTCAGAGGCGGGTCATAGAGGTTGTATCCTGATCCTGCTTGCAGCCACTTCATTTTCCTTTCTCTGTCCACTTCCTGATTGCTCACACAGCTACCTCATGGTTCCAACACTGGCCCAGCCACAAGCTGTTCCACATCTTCTGCACCATGATGGACTGTCTGTGCATAGGCAAGGTGAAATAAAGCCTTCCTTCATTAAATTGGTGTATTTTGCCACAGTGACCAGAAATGAAGAGTACATCATCCAACTCCCTTCAAACGAGCCCACCCCACCACAGGCTGCCCTGGGAATGGCTGTATGGTGAAGTTTTTGCTGGGCCAGAACCCTGACACCTTGCAGCAAGCACACAAGTCCTAGCAGCCTGCATTCCAGTCCCTACAGTTTCCCGCTGACCTGGCTTTCTAATTTATTTGTATGTCCCCTCCTCTGAAGCACAGCTTAAACATCCTCAACTACACTCTCCTTTCACCACACTGCCCTGCATCCCAGTTTCCTTCAGGTCTGACAGAGACCTCCCTGGCCATTTCCAGCCCAGACACAAAGCAAAAGCACTCCAGGGAGACACAGGGAGGGAGCGAGAACCAGAGCTACTATAGTCTGTGTCTGTATCCAAGTCACTGGGGGAAGCATTTCAAACACTGGGCTGAGAGGAGGAAAGATGCTCTGGCTCCAAGGGAGCCAGAGTTGGGGGTGGGGTGGGGGGGACTCAAGTTCTAAGGACAGCTGCAGCGTGGGAAAGTTTGCCAAGTAGAGGGAGCCCTGCAGACAGGTCCTGTACTGCCCAGCACCTGTGTTCTAAAGGATCATGGTTTGTTATTACGTTCATCCAACGTCATTTGCTTGGCCACTCTTTATTCAGGCTCCAGAACTTTCTCGTCAGGACACATCTTTTTGCAAGATCCAAAGTTAGCGAAGAGTCTTTTCAGGTTGGTTTAGCAGGAATCCCTCCCCCCTTCCATCTATATCTGATCAGGTTCCCTCCTCTTCCTAGCCCCCAGGAGAGACTAGTACCCTGGCCCACCTCCAGTTAGCAGAAACCTTCCTACTCTTAAGGTTTTGACTTAGTCACTTTCCATCCCGAAATCCCACCCTGCTCCTTGGTTATACTTACCCAGCATGGGCCACCGCAGTGCCTTCTGTGTCTACCATGAAAACACTGAATAGATTTTTCTCCACCATGTTTGATTAATAAGCATTATGGAAAAACTATCTGCTATAAAAACCCTGGGATTTTTTCCAGGGAGGCAAACCAAATGGATTTCTCCCAGGCATCTGTTCTGCCTGGACCTTCTTAAAACAAGGAGAGAGAAGGGGACATGCTGTGGGAGAGGAGAGTGACCTCGATGAGAGATGGGAACAACTGTCTTTTGAAGCTAGGGATTAGCACGACTCAAAACTGCAAGATGCTTTGACTTCAAAGGAAGGTAAAAGACAAGTTCCAGGAAAGATGTTGGGGGGATTTGAATCTAGGCACCTGGATTGTCAGTACTTCAGGCTGGCCTCCTGTGTGACTGAGATCAAAGCCTTGTTTTGGGTTTCCCATCTGTGGAGTGAGGGGTCCTGGCACCACAGCGCACCCCTCCAGATTTGCAGTTCTCTGCTGAGCTGCAGCTTACAGCCTGGACCAGTGTCCTTGCTCCTCCATAGAGAATGTGCCAAGCCAGCCAGCAATATGCCACGGGAGCTGGTGCAGCGTGATTTACAGCCAGGCTGCCTCGATCCCGTCGGAATGTTCGGAATGAGTTCACCATCCACGATCTTAGTGTCATCATTATTGGCCTCATGGGAGACATTTATTTCTTCCCTGCCCTTCAAATCTCAGCACAAGGTGAAAAGCTCTCTGGTTCCCACTACTTTCCCTTTGTCATGCAAGATCTGCGTCTCAGAACTCAGGGACACACGCGTAAGGAGGGCTGAGTTCAGACAGAGCTGATATACTCAGTCCCAGACACAGTACCAGTGCAACCCAGCTCATTCCCTCCACCAGTGAGCCTGCCGTGCACCCCTCCTGCTCCTCTAGGTTCACCTTGGCTCCCTCTGCCTGGAGTACCTTCCACCCCCCCAGCTAACATCCAGTATATTCTCTGCCTTACACTTTTCCTACTAACAGCTTCTTCCCTGAGTCTTCCCTAATGAGCTCTTCAAACCAATTGTCCCTCCCCGGTCTCCGCCCCAGGATGAGGCACCTGCACTTTGTACCCCATCTCTTCCGGTCTCGGTTTAAAAACAGTGACGCGTGCATCCCCCTTTCATCTGAGCACAAGGAGCACACGGAGGATAGCATTTTTTGTCTTAGCCTCCATCACCCTCACGCACGTTGTTCTTGACCCCCAACCGTGAGTTTTCTCAACTGCAGCAAGACGAGCACGCAAAATCTCAATGACATATTCATAAGGCAGTGGCTGCTGTCAGCTAATATTTTGGAGACATTTTGTTTGCTATAGTGTCAGCAGGCTGTCCTGCTCAATCCTACTTCTAGACCAGCATTCTTAATGTTTGTATAGTAATTGGTGACTTGACCCTAAGTTACAATCACCTGTATCCCCAGATGCTTCATACTCACTTCACACACAGTAAAAGGAACAGAAGCCTCAGACAGGAGCATCCTGTCAGGGCGGTGCGGGCTCGTTGGCATAGCATGGCAGCCAGAGACAAAGGTCAGATGGAAAATGAGAACTAGTCAGGCGATGTAACTTCTTCCCTGTAGTAAGTACCTTCATTCGGGTAAGAGGTGGGAAGACAAAGCCTGTGTTCTTCATGATTTCATGAAGAAAAGCAAGGTCCTAACTGATCCAAAATACTTATAAAAAAAAACAGCAGGAATTTTTTTTCCTTTTACATAATTGGGATATACATCATTTCAGGTGTGGATAATGAAGCTAAGACAGGCAATTTATCTTAAATGGTAGAGACTTTTAAAGTGTCGGTTAGTTGTATTTAAAATCATCTCTAGAACTAGGATAGATTGATTGTGGAAGAAATAAACTTTCATGAGCAGCAGAAAACACACACAAACACACACACACACACACACACACACACACACACACACGATAGGGATGCTGGGTCAGCAGACCAAAATCGGAAGCATATGACCCAAGAGTAGTATGCAGTGTTTGACTTCAGCTCCATGTTGGTCTCGTCTGTTGTGCATGCCCTGGCACCACTGAGCCACACTCTAGCTCCTGGGTGGTTTGATTTCAACTGGTCCATGGGGACGGGGAAAAAAAAACCAGGTATGATGACAAAGACTCAATTGACACTGCTACTGGAGATGTCCCCACCACCCCCTGTTGACACTGACAACAAGAAGGCTGGCCTACACTGATTGATTTCATGCTTGACAGTAAGTAACTTTGGGTATTCACAACTTCATCCAAATTCTTGGTTAACCCTCAATTAAGCCTAAGGAGTAAACGTTGCTCTGTGGCTTCCATTTAGCAAATGAGGAAATGGAGATAGAAAACACTTCTCAAAGTGCTACAGAGGAAGTAGCAAGATGGGGATTTTTTTTAATTTATTAATTTTGTGTGTATGAGTACACTTTAGTTCCCTTCAGACACACCAGAAGAGGGCATCAGATCCCATTACAGATGGTTGTGAGCCACCATGTGGTTGCTGGGGATTGAACTCAGGACCTCTGAAAGAGCAGTCAGTTCTCTTAACAACCACTGAGCCATCTCTCCAGCCTCTGTAGGACACATCCCCCCTAACCACACCCTTCTGGGAGTCACCATTACAGAGGCAACGTCAGACTGTATGCTCAGTTGGGTCCCATGATGCAGCAAAGAGAGAGAAAGTTCTAGAAGCTACCTTGAACACAGGCTGAGCTGACTGCCCATGCATAATGCACAGCACTCATGCCACACAAGTGGGCTGGAAGATATGAGGGTTAGTGTGAACTCTGTCTTATGTTGCCTGGGGAAGTAGATACAATGCCCCCCAATCCCTGCCCTCCGCATACAACCTTAGCATTGAAGGCAAAGCCATGAGGACAGGCTCCATAAGCAGTTCTGGGTGGGTTTTCTTACCAACTCGGCTGTGTCTGGTCACCAAGTTGTCCCTCTTCCATCTACACACCCCCAGTAAACAGCAGATAAAGTTTTCCCGTTAAAAATTCAAGTAAAAAGCAAATTTAAAATTTGCCAGGGCTCTACTTCAAACCAAGAGGTTTTAAGCCACAGGTCAAATAAAGAGAGGCAATGTGTCCCCAAAGAACATGACAGAGACCTGAGAAATCTTTTATTTCTCCTCCAAGGGCCCGGGAAGTAGAAGAAAAACTATGGCTCCCCAAATGGCTTGTCTGACATTACAGGAGGCACAGCTTGCTTCCACATCACAGCCATTCACTGATAGAATGCTGCTCTGAACATCACCATAACACCCTGGAAATAAGTAAGCGGACCCCACTCTCCTCTTCAGGCCCTCAAAGTGAGGGCTGCCATCCGAAGAACCGCCATCCGTCATGAGAAATGCTTCTTAAATCAGAATCATGCCCACACTTAACTTTTCTAGGTGTCGATAAATTTTTATTAAAAGATAAAAACTATCTTTACAAAAAAAGCCACTGTGCTGGTTTTGCGATTAAGTGCCAGGAAGCCCTGATTTCCCGAGTGGGTTCAAACCATGAATCTGCCAGAGGGGCCCTTAGTTTGACACTGGGCTCCTTCGGGAGATACCAGAAAAAGCATCTTGAAGGTTGTACTGCCTCTTGCCACGTGACCTCTGGGACAGCTTCACCCCACAGAGCTCACCTTGCCCCTACAGGGGAACATCAATGGGAAGGCACATGGACCTGAGCAAATGGGGTTCTGGGAAGCAAAGCCTAGAGCTGTGTCCTAAACAGTGGATGAGGTACAGTGGAGACTGACTGGAAACCAATAGAGTTAAACATAAGCTATTTCTAGCTTCCCTTTATGGTATTAACCCCACACTGACACCACAAGGCAACACGGAGCAAATCCAGCTTGCTCAGGCTTTTTGCAAACTCTACATATATATATATCCAAGCAATATAAAGCCTTCATTTCTTTATGCTTGATTTTTACAGATAATAACAAAGTGGGCCACACTTGTGAAAATATTTAAGAATAATACAAGTTTGCTGGAAGGTCTAACATAGTTTTTCAACAAACTACTTTCCAGGGCCCCAGGACTGCTCCATCTCCAGGTGGTTAACTGAGAAATCCACTCATATTATTTAAAACAATATTATTAAATTGATTAGATATGTGTACATATATATGCACATAAAATATGTGGAGATCAAAGGGCACTGCAGTGAAGTCAGTTCTGTCCTACCACCATGTGGATGTGGGTATTAGACCGTGGTCATCAGGCTTGGCAGCGAGCACCTACACAGGCTGAGCCATCTTGCTGGCCCTGAGAAATCAGCTCTTTACGTTTACATCAGCACTTTTCCAACTTAAGTCGCAGATTCATTCATTGTCTTGGCTAATTGGAAATTTTACTTTACAGCTACTTTGCATTCATTTTGCATAGAATGCTAGTGCTTATTACCCCGTCGTCAGACTAATCAACAGAAACACTGATGTGCAGGCTGTGCGTTGGGACAGAGGCAGGTTTCAACAGGGTATGTTTCCCAAAAGGAGTCAACACGAGGATATTTTCTTACAAAAACCCTTTCATTCCCCTAAGCAACTTTGAAATAGCATGGCTTAGGGCCACCCCTTCCTCCCGATTAAAGCCCCCTCTTCACCCCTATAGCCCTTTCTATGAATGTTTCCATGACAATCTTAGTTAAAATTACAGGCTGATTTCATTGCCATCTCCAACACTCTGTGGCCCACTTTTCCACCCTGGTTTCTTTCCAGCACCCATGTACCACGTGTTCTGATCACTCATTTGTTCATCCCGTCTCCTCCCCTGTCTCTACCATAAGAGAACCTGCCTGAAGACAGAACAGCCTGCCTGTTTTATCCACTGCCTAGTGCCAGTGCCAAGCCCTGAGCTGGGCTGGAACTCTGAGCTTAGCCGGTCTCAAAACATATGCAGAGTGAGCGAGTCAATGATCAGGCAATTCGTAAAGGAATCTCAGAGGTCAGACAGAATGTGGCTGATAGGACTGGGCTGGAGATGCCCTGCCTCATGTAGGGAAGACCAACAAATTCCATCATAGTTTGGCTAGGGGCTGCCTAGAGCACTCTGTAAAAAGCATAGGATTATGGAAATGAAGGATAAAGTCGATTAGTAATGTCTGCCCTGGAGCATCAAAAGTGCTTCCAGGGACAATGGATGTTTGATTTAGGATAAATACTTAATCTTTATTTATTTATGGCTTTCAGATGAGGTCTCACTCTGTAGGCTAGGCTGGACTTTAACTTGAGCCAATCCCCCCTGCATCAGTTTCTCAAGTGGTGGAATTACAAGCGTGGGATACTATTCCCAGTTTAAGTACTTTATATCATAAATCTTGTTCCTGCCCTACCAGTAAAACTAAATGAGTCTTATGAAGCCATCTTAGTACTTAAGAGGGAGAGACAAGAGTATCAGGAATTATCAGCCTCAGTTGCATAATGTGTTTAAAGCTAGCCTGGGCTATATTGGACCCTGTCTCTGAAACAAAACAATTAACAGCAACAATAACAAAACAAACAAACAAACAAAAACCCAAACCCACAGCTTTAGCATCTGTAGACAAAAGGCAAACGAGGGATTCGAGTAAACTAAAAGAAAGGATAAGAAAAGAAGCACTGGTGTAGCATTGCAGAGCACCCAGACACTTCCTGTCATGGCACCAGTGAAGTGACTCCATGTAGTCCCCATTTCTGGACAAGCTCCTGTCATCATCGGTCAGCCTGAGGCCAGCCCTCACTTCCTGACTGAGCACTCTGCAAGGCGATCCTCCGTCTGACTTTGGAGAGTCCTTCAAAGCCTCCTACCCTGGAACTCCCTTAGACGCAGACAGGTTTAGTCCCGGAGCTGCTTCAGAAAACTGCTTCTGACCACACCTGACATCAGACAGGTACCAAAGAGAGCACTTTCAGTCGACACATACCAATTTCAACTCTTAAAAAGAATCCATTTTCTAGTAAATTCCAACAAAGCTTTTCCCGAACAAAACAGTCACAATCTAAGGTAATGAAAATCATAGAGCCCAGCCAGGAGCTTCCCAGGTGCTTGGCGCCACCATCATTCTGTGACACTGAGTTGAATCTGCCTTATGAGCGCCTGTAGAGTAATCACCCTGGTGTTGCCAGCCTGGATCTCACCTGGGGCTGGAGAGATCTAACAGTCAAATCACGGCTGTCTCAGCCTCCTGCCTACTTCCTTGAAGCCCTCCCCTAGCAAGGTTGGAGGAGAGATCTTCATTAGAGCCATCATTCCAGAGGCTGCAGAGCTCTGTGCAAATGACAGAGATTGCTCAGCAAACACGAGGGTCACCAGGCAGTCTAGATAAATAGACACACGCCAAGGTTTCCATGACCCAGAAAGCCCTAAGAAAATACGGTTTTACACAGCGAAGAAGGGGAAAAAATGATATCTCCATCTAAAATAGCTGATGAGTATTTTTCCCTTCCACTTGGGCAAAGTAATAGTTTGAGGATGAGCAGGGAATTGGGTGCTTTATAATTCCCTAAGGAGTCGTTTGTGGGAGAGGTACGAGCCAGGGAGAAAAATGGGCTGGATGGGAAGCTCTACCGCAGTGGGATCAGGCCAGGCAAGGAGGAAGCACAGCCTGAGCTATTTTCAGTAGTGTTCTGTGTCTGGTGATGAAGTCAGCCTCTGACACACAGGGCTTCGTGCTTCTTGAGGGTGAGCATGGGGCCCCCGCCCCAGATGACTCATTTCTTTCTGCTGGCCAGCCTTCCACTCCATGGTGTTTGATAATTCCTTAGTAAGACCATGCATCTCACTCTTGTGCCCCTACCTTTAGACTGTGATGTCACACGCTCCAGGCTCTCCTTGTACCCCCTACACCCTGCCACTAGCACATCTTTCTGGCCTGGTTCTCAGCTTCCCAACACAGCTGTGGAATCTCAACACAGTTTTCCACTTCCCTCATGAACCCTTCCCTGCTCTGCATACCATGGTTTGGTGTCCTGTCAGCAGCAATTTTAACTATTACAAAATAAACAAAGCTGTGTCCCCAGCACTGACAAAACTGTATTGTGAGAATTCCTCTTTAGACCATCTTCACAAATGATGGTGCCCACAGAGTGTACCCTAAGGTCCTTGGTGACCAGCATCAAGAGTTCAGTTTGACTAAGTCAAGGCCAAGTGCAGATGACACATTGCAGCTACAGCCCAAATGATTGCTCAGTCTCAGACATGGAGCTCCTGCAAGATGCCAGAGTGAGCAAGAAGTCATTCCAAGGTAGACGGTGGTTCCTTCTTGCTTCTTCACATGTGTGAGGGATCCAAGAAGAAAAGCACTGAACTCTCTGCCACCCAACTCGAATTCCATGGCTGTCTTCTCTGCCTCAGGCAACCCTCTCATCTTTGAAAGGGACAAATCCCCTTTCAAGGTACTGGAGAAAAGTTGAGTTCTATGAACTCCAGTCTGACAGTCGAGATCTTTTTGCCCTTTATTGCTTTCTAGACACACTAAAAATTTTTAATTCAATTATTTGATTTTCTGATGTTTGAAGTTTCTAGATCCTAATTTTTAGTATGTCCACAGACAACAGTTTGCACACGTTCTCTCCTCTTCTGTAGCCCATCTCTTCTCTGACAATTGTTTTCTTTGCTGAGTCAAAACTTTTTGGTCTGATGTATCCAAGTCCTTTTTATAGCTGATGTTAAACTATTCACCAGTAGAACCCTCAGGAGCTAAACATCTCCCATTAGACCCATTTCCCAACAGTTTGCATAAGGATTGAGTTCCCAGCGCAGATTTTTTGGAGAGCAAAACTCCATAGTGCTCTCCTTTGTAATTGCAATTCCACCAACATGTAGTAATTAAAACGACAAGACCTAGGGAACATCTCAGCAAACATTTAACCTATTTAATAACTTCATCAAGGAAGACTGTGGTTCAGAGAGATATTGCCAAACTCATAGTAATGGTTAGTTTTAGTCATCAACTTAACACAACTTAGAATCACCTACCACTAGCCTCAATGGGGGACTATCTGCACTGGGCTGGCCTGTAGGTATGTAAGGGGATTGTCTTAATTGATTTAGAAAAACCCAAAACCCAAATCCAGCCCACTGTGGGCAGCACCATTCCCAAGGCTGGAAGTCCTGGACTGTATGTATAAGAGTAAAGAAATCAAGCTGAGTACAAGCACACAAGAGAAAAAGTGAGCATGTATACATGTTCTCTCTCTCTCTCTCTCTCTCTCTCTCTCTCTCTCTCTCTCTCTCTCTCTCCCCTCTCTCTCTCCCTCCCTCCTCCCCCCCCCCACCGTCTTTTCTCTCCTAACCCTCCATGGGTGTGACTAGCTGCTTCAAGCTTCTGCCACTGTGACTTTCCTGCTAGGATGAACTATAATCTGGAACTGTAAACTTTCTCCCCCAAATTGCAGGATATTTTATCAGAGCAGTAGAAATGAAACTAAAATACTCATGAATTCAATGTATCATAGTATTTCAAAGTAACTTCTACAGATTGTTAACAGGTATTGGTGAAAGGGGTTGGTGAACTAAGTGTGCCTTAGAGACACTGATTAAACCAAACATTTTTACTACAGGACTTTGAACCTTTAATATGCTTAGTAATCTCTTTCCTGAATGAGAGAGAGAGAGAGAGAGAGAGAGAGAGAGAGAGAGAGAGAGATTTCTTAAACACCAGGAAAATAGTTATAAGAATGTTTCATGAAAAAACTGGATCACTGGTATCTGTGGATCCTTCCTGGTACACATGGCCCCTGCTGCCTGGATGAGTTGAATATGTCTCATATAGACATGAACGCCTTCCACCTAACCCACAACCCCTGTATGGCCCACACATCCTGGTTTACTCTATTTCCTTTGTCTCTTATCATTTCCTGATGTCAGAAAGTATAAATCCATTTGGTAAACAGGTATTGTGTGACCCCCTAGAAGGGAAAGTTATTTAAAAAAAAAAAAGGAACAGAGACAAGGCTGGAGAGATGGCTCAGCAGTTAATAGCACAAACTTCTCTTGTGGAGGACAGCACCACACTGGGCAGCTCACAACGCCTGTAACTCCAGCTTCAGAGAATCTCATACTCTCTTTTGGCCTTTAGGGACATGTACACACATCTATAGACATATATATTCATACACACACACACAGAGAGAGAGAGAGAGAGAGAGAGAGAGAGAGAGAGAGAGAGAGAGAGACTTCAAAACAAAATAATCAAAATAAGAAAGGCATCAACCTTCATCTGCTGTGGCTTTCTGACTGTAACCAGCCACCTCATTCTCTTCCATCACAGTTAGAATCATTTTCACCAACAGGTCTTTGTCATGGTGGACTCTCAAACTCTGAGTCAAAAGAAAGCCTGGCTTCCTTCAAAAGTAAAATCACAATAGAGTGCAAACCTTGACTTTGTTGATCTCTCTCTCTCTCTCTCTCTCTCTCTCTCTCTCTCTCTCTCTCTCTCTCTCTCTGTGTGTGTGTGTGTGTGTGTCTGTGTGTATGAGCACACATGTGGGTGAGCGCATGTACACACACAGATGTATGTGTGTGTGCATGTGCCCGTGGAGATCAGAGGTGTTGGACGCCCTGTAGCTGGAGTTACAGGCAGTTGTAAGAAGCCATTGTGGGTACTGAGAACCAAACTTAGGTCTTCTGCCAGAACAGAGTTTGCACTTAACCACCGAGCTGTCTTCCCCCAACACACACCCCATCCCATTAATGTTATCATATATAATGATAAAACATAATCCAGATAGGACTTTTCCCCTCCTTGATTTCCAAATGAAGAGACACAGTCAAATGACTCCTTTTTAATAACTATATATCATCAATGACATGGCCAAAGCTTCTTTGCTCTCCCTTTGCATGATCAGAAACAACCTACCAAGTCAAGGGCTTACCTGGAATCAGACTTCCCTGTTATGAATCTGTTGTCCTTCCCTCAGGGCCTTCCACATACCTTCCTGTGCCCTTATATTTGGAGGTAGATTTAGGAGTTAAGTCGTCTTCCCAGGTATCTTCCCTGTGCTTAGATTAGGCAACTACCAGCCCTTACCCACACAAGGTGTGCAGAGGCCACATTTCCCCATTTCTTGCCCAGTGCTCTCTCCTGGGCACCCTGACCTTCCAGATATGGAGGGAGGGAAAAAAAGCCTTATTCTCAGCTGCTACGATAATCACCAAAGCCACCACCCTTCAGAGAGCAACATAAATTCCTATCAGGTCCACACTCTGTCACCATGTGTGTCAGAGCTGACTGCCCATCCTGCCACAGTCAATCCATGCTACTTTGGTCATGATGGGACAGCCTCGGGGAAAATCGTTGGCTCATTCAGCTTTGCTTCAGCTGCAAGCAAAACCTGCCAGACCTCATTCACCTCTTCTCCTCTCTCCCTCTTCTCTCTCCTGTCCGTGGCTTTCAGACAGCCTTCCCAGGGGAGCACTGTGTCTCCTGTGGTTGGACTCTGCATGCATATAGAAATACTATCTACATAATTTATCACTCCCAACATTTCCTTCTCTTTTCTGAAGAAATACGGATTGCTATCTGTATCAGGGGAGCCAGGGAGAGTTTTACATATTGAATATGCTTTTGTATAAATATGTCATTTGCCAATCACAGAGCAAACTGGATTCTTTAACACACCTATGTGTCATTGCTAAGGCTTGTTCCCTGATTTAAAAGGACCTTCTCTCCTTATTTCATTTTAACACTTACCCACCAAAAAAAGGACTTTTCATTACTTCAATTTTCCTGTGAGAATCCAATCTTCTCATAGGATATGGTCCAGGAGGTCTGTGTGGAATGCCCCATCCCAGGCTAGAACGATATGTGTTCCATGCTTGGACACTTAGAAGTCCTATTTCTGCAGTCATAAAGTTTGATTCAGGAATATACAGATGGCCTGTTGAAGCTGATAACAGTCTGCAGTAACTTCTGCAAACGGAGGTCTAGGGTGGCAGAATATAATCCTATCACTACAGAAACTTTTTCTGTCCCAGTGAACATAATGCAACAAATGGAAATGAAGAGACTCCAGGGAAGTGATCATATGGTTTATGATATTCTTCAGAAGGTGTTTGAAACTAGCACCATCCACTAGCTTTTCAGATCTATGATCTGAAAGATGGCAGCATCGGTGGTGGCGTTGGTAGTGGTGATGATGACGGTGGGTGATGGTGATGATAGTGATGGTCTTGGTGATTATGGCAATGGTAGTGCTGGTGATGGTGGGTGATAGGAATGTCCCTACGAGAGCTGCCCTATATATAGCATGGAACCTGGCTTTGCTCAGAGTAACAGCCAGGGGAAAGCATGGAGGAGGCCAGGATAGTTTATGTTTTAATGCCAGACATCCTACAACTTAAGAAAGCTGGTGATACACACTGTCTTGGAAAGGAAGAGTCTTGAGATAATTTGAAGATCTGGTTTCAAAGTGTTAGAATGTTGTCCATTACATTTAATAACCACAAGAAAATTCCTTCTAACAAGGGGATCTTAATTCTGCTCAGTGGCAGCCTGATTGTTTTTCTCTCCAAACACAACAAACCATAGAGCAGATCTCTTTGCTCCTTAGAAACTTAAAGCCATATCTACAGCCACCTCCATCCAGTTTAAAATATTCCGTGGCATGTGATTTATGTAGTATCTTCATCTCTAAATTTTCTGCCCATGTCTCTAGTTTTCTTTTGACATTATTTCTTATTTTAAAATTTACTTCTCTCAGCTATAAGCTTTGCATGCTAATGAGCTGCCTTCGGACCTTTTTTTCTAGGATAAGTTATGTTCTAAATAAAGTAAAGAAATAAGTAAGTACAAGCATAAAAATGTATAGATGCACATGGAAAGTAAGTCTCTTGATTTGCTCATCTATATCCCCAGAGTGAGTGCACCAAATATTTTAAATAAATCCTGGTCATTGTACCTGACAGCGCCTGTAGCAAGGAGACTTTCAATGGCACCGAGAACACCCATGGACACCCATTTCCCATGGCGCAGCAGTGTGCCGTGCTCAGTCTCTAACCATTTCACTATTTCTTTTATTTAACACCCAGGACATCCCCCGGAGTAGGTACTACCATGATCCCCACCTGCCCAATAAGGATTATAAGGAGAGAAAACTGAAACTATTGTCAACTTCCAGAAAGCAGTAGAGGGATCAAGATACGAACCTATAGCAAAGGTACACATTGCTGTTGCTGTTGTTAATGCTGATGTCGAGGCTGATGCGCTTGACAAATGGGAAAGTATGTTTCAACGCATTTTCAGTAAGGTGAAAGCTATGCCAGAGAGACAACCTAGTGGTATCTGCCACTTTCACCAAGTTAACCAAGAAGATGCTGACCCAAACAGGGTTGGAATAAGCCATGGTGACTGGTAAGATTACGGGCTACATAGTGAACAAAATAAGAGAAACTGCATTTGTACGTTCCCTCTGTCTTGTTAGTTTCTCCAATCTGATTACAAGCCATGAGGACAATTGTCTTATGTTATCTCAAAACAATACTAGATAAGCAGAAGGTGCCTGTTACAGTCAATTAATTAATTCAACTAAGTAATTAAAGAGATAGTCCCTTATAGGTAGGCTGGGGAGGCAAAGAACATCTAAAGATGGGAGAATAAAGGGGAGGGAAGAAACGAATGGGGGAGGAATGAGAAGTCTATAAGGTCAATAGGGAGGAAAAAGGAGCTTCTCCAACACCCTCTCTATTCCACTTCCCCTTTCTAAGCCACCTCAAGCTAATGGAATTTAGCGAGTTTGGTTCCCAGACTGAGACAGCGGCTAAACCATGTTTGTAGGTGAAAAGACTCAATGTACAATAAAGGGTCAACTCTTCGGTGTGCCTTGTAGGCACTACCTTCCTGGTAAGTATTGGCATTGGACTAGAAAGTAATTTTGACTAGATATCACTTCATCACCATTAGACCCCTAATAAGTGATATGTCCCAAACTATAAATATCAGATCTGTTGATAGAGAAGAGATCAATAGATTAGAGCTGGCCACTTTCAGAAGGAGCAAAGATTGGAGAATGAATGTAAATGAGCTGAGGAAACGTAAACAAGGGGCAGGAATCCATTGTCCATTCTGTCTGCTCTGTGGTCAGGAAGTGGAGAATAAGGAAGGCTCTGCTGAGGTGTTGATGGATTGGGACATTGACTGGGGCATGATGCCAGCATATCAAAAGACAGTGAGAGTAGCCAGCACAATCAATGACAGAGCCCATTGTGCACATTCAGTAATGAGTCTCTAGAGCATCCTGTGTAGAAGAATTCAGAGGCCCCTCTGAGTTCAAAAGAGAGTGCTACCCTCAGTTAATAATGCCTTCCATGGGCACACAGAAGGAGTACAGGAAGACACAACACATGATTATACCATGACTGATGACTTTGCAATCCTATCATTAGAAGTGCCCTTCCCAATAGAGAGGCAAAGATTAAAACAGACACAGAAGGAACACCCATTCAGAGCCTGCCCCACATGCGGCCCATACATATACAGCCATCCAATTAGACAAGATGGATGAAGCAAAGAAGTGCAGGCCGACAGGAGCCGGATGTAGATCTCTCCTGAGAGACACAGCCAGAATACAGCAAATACAGAGGTGAATGCCAGCAGCAAACCACTGAACTGAGAACGGGACCCCGTTGAAGGAATCAGAGAAAGAACTGGAAGAGCTTGAAGGGCCTGAGACCCCATATGTACAACAATGCCAAGCAACCAGAGCTTCCAGGGACTAAGCCACTACCTAAAGACTATACATGGACTGACCCTGGACTCTGACCTCATAGGTAGCAATGAATATCCTAGTAAGAGCACCAGTGGAAGGGGAAGCCCTGGGTCCTGCTAAGACTGAACCCCAGTGAACTAGATTGTTGGGGGAGGGCAGTAATAGGGGAGGATGGGGAGGGAACATCCATATAGAAGGGAGGGAAGGGTTAGGGGGATGTTGGTCCGGAAACCGGGAAAGGGAATAACATTCAAAATGTAAATAAATACTCAAGTTAGTAGTAGTAGTAATAATAATAATAATAATAATAATAATAATAATAATAATAATAATAATAAAGAAGTACCCTTCCCAGCACCCTCTTCTTACTAGCCCTTGTCATTTACCATGTCCTGTTATTCCTGGAACTGAGATGGGAACTTTCACAATTGCCTAAGACAGTTGTTGTATCATTGTTTCCCTTAGATAAAACACTGCATCCTGGATGGAAATTCATTAAGCCCAGGATGTAAACAGCTCAATAGTTTGAGGAAGTTCCTGAAGCTGACCAGAATCACTAGTCCCCTCTTTACCCAAGAATCTTTAAGCAGTATGGATGGAGAGACACTTTTAAACAAGCTCAGTTGCCTAGAGAACTCTCAAACAAGTTACCTAGATAAGGCTTAGCTGCCAGGAAGTGGCTCAGATCACCTACAACCAACTGAGCTACCTGGAAGAGATGCTCTCCAGCCTGCCAAGCTGCTTGCAGGCTCTGCAGTGTATTCCAGGTTTTCAGATTTTGTGAGCTGTCACCTATTTGGGGGTGGGCCTTGGTAATGCAGCTGTCTTTGGGTTATTGCTGCTTCTGTAAATAACACCAATAAATGTGATATCATTACTGTGGTCTGTCATTTCCCTATCTGCCATGAGTAGGTGTTTCCTCACATCTATTCAGGAATAGTAACGCACAATAATGAAGTAATTCAAGATATGTGATTTTCCAGGTGTCCATCACAAGCATGTCTGAGTCACCTGCTGCTCACTCCCTACCTCCCATCTGCTGTCCAAATAAATGCCCAGCCTTGGAATGACCTGTACCAGGAATGTTTGAGGGACCTATTTAGTCCCATGCAAATTTCTCCTTAATAGACAGAGAACAACACCACACCCTCTGGATCTGCTGTGTAAGACTGAACTGTCTCTAAATAGAACATGGCTTCGGGTTTTTCCATGGGGGACCTGCATCAGCAATTCCATAAGTAAGCCACCGGGCAAAAGCGACTTTCTCTCCAGCATTCTTTACCCCTAGAAAATTACAGCTATGCAAAGAGAATCAGGCTAAGGAGGAAGGGAAGGAAAAAGCAGGAAGTGAGACCCTGACTTCATCTCTCAGGCTCACAGTTGCTCTCCAGGAAGTGAGTATGGACTGTGAGTTTGCTGTCTGTTCCCTCCCCGCAGAGTCCTCCAAGCTTTTTCAACTCAGTTTTCCTGTAGCTGATAGTCACTCCCTCCAGGACATGTCTAAAGACTAACACCGTGTTAATATTATATCCTAGCGATCTTTTTCAGCCATCTATCCCTTAGGAGTAAAAGCAACAGCCAGCAACTGAGGAGTGCTTGGTATGTTCTGGGGACTTTGCAAAGCATCAACACAGGTCACTTCACTAAGAAACAAGAATTTTATGTGACCATCTTCCTCTCATCGTTCAAATGCAGAGACAGGCTCGGGAGTTCAAGAGTCACCTCCTAACACACTAACACAAACCCTGAAGTTAATTAAGCAGCAGAGACATGTTTAAAACTGAGCCCTGGCGGCTCTTTCAGAGGATTTGAGTTTGGATCTCAACACCTACACGGTGGTTCATAACTCCAGCTCCATGGAATCTAACACCTTCTTCTCACCTCCTCTGGTACCAGGCTCTGCACATACAAACATGAACACACACACACACACACACACACACACACACACACACACAGAGAGAGAGAGAGAGAGAGAGAGAGAGAGAAAGAGAGAGCAAGAAAAATACTCATACATATAAAAATAATTCTTAAAAACTAAAGAACAAACAAACAAACAAAAAACAGATCCAGGCAATCAAATTGGCTTCATGGTTTAAGATGCAACCCAGAAGGAATTCTAAAATCAGAGGTTCAAGGAGCAATCCCCAGTACTGCACAATCCAGCAAGGTGGTAAGTTTGTGACCCCAGCAGTTGGGAGGTGGAGGCAGAAAGATCAGAAGTTTAGGGGTCATCCTCAGCTACAGTAAGCTCAAGGCCAGCCTGGGAGCCAGGCAATGTCACCTGAACTATAACTATACTGCCTGCACCCTGATTGCATCATAAGAAAATAGAAAATAAGAGTTCTGCCCTCAGCAGGTTGCCAGGCTGATGAGATGGTTCAGTGGCTAAGAGTACTTGCTGCTCTTGCAGAGGACCAGTGTTTGGTTCCTACCATGCCTGTTGGGCTGTAAATACCTCCAGCTCCAGGGGTTCTGAACTCTTTCTTCTGGACTCTACAGGCACATGTGTATACACACAAACACACAACTATACACACACATACAAATAAGTATTTTTAAAGTATTCCTTTTAGAAAGAGAAACCTTTCAACTCCTAAGTATAGTCCTTCCATGTCTTCTCCTAGCACCTTCCTTTTTTAACAAGCAGATTTAGATAGATACCTAGGCTAGAGATTCAAACTCTATAAGTTTAAACCATTGAGAGATAAAAATAAATAAATAAATGAAAAGCTTAGTCCAAACCAAGCAAATCTAAACTGGTTTGTTGAGGAACCAGGGCATACAACCTTATAGTGTAGCTAAGCCTCAGAAGAGTGGTGTCAAGGAGGTTCTGTCTCCCTATCTGATAGCTCAGAGATACACAATGGGCACCCTAAGTCACACAACAAATAAATACAGCTGGTGTTTATGCAGAGTTCAGCTGCTGTCCCTGATACTATTTCCAGAGAGGGCATGTTCTTTCATCTGTAAACACTGCCCCCACCCCACGCACCAGCTCACAATCAGGGAGCCCCAGACAGTTCATCAAAATTGACTTCCACACTCCACTAGTCAAGACCCCATACTCCCTAGCTTCTCTCCTCACTTCCTAAGTCCATTATTCCTTGAGAAATCCACAAGGGATCAGCACATCAGCAAAGAAGGCAAGGGCATAGAGAAAGCCATCTCTTTATCAGCCTTCACAATGCTTGCACCTTCAGGTCGCAAGGGAGGAAGGAGAGCTGTGAGTAATATTCAATGTTTATAGCATCATCTCAGCTATGGCATAGAATCACACACACACACACACACACACACACACACACACACACACACACACACACACACACGCCCCAGTCCCAGGAGTGAGTGCTTCCCTGCCGTGTGGGTTTTCTTATTGTTCTGTCTGGGAGATTCAGTGAAAGCAGATGTGATAGGCTTAGAAACCCCACAAATTCATGTCTGGCTTACAGATCTCTAGGAAAAGCCCAGGAGACACTCTAGATCCTTGTAGAGAAAGGAAGCTAAGCCCTACCAAAGAGAAGTTGAGGCTGTGCAGCTGGACGGGAGGGGCTGGAGGATGAGCCTCTCCCCAGAGTCAGAAGGCTGGTCCTGTTGCAAAGCTCCATGAGTAGATTGTAAACTCTGAGGGAAACAGGGTAGAGAGGCAGTCTGTCAGCATAAGACGGGCCTCAGCATACCGTATTTCAGTGTGTTAACTGACTGCAGAGTGCTCACACTGCCATCGGAGTGTTTGAGAGGTTGGTGCCCTCAGGAGGAAGGTCACAAAACATATCTACACATTTGCAGGGATGGCGTGCCCAGATGACATCCTATTCTATCCAAAACCAGGACTCTGATTTCAGTGGTATAGTCCAGTTACCACAGTCATAGACTGTGGAACCAGAGATGGAGTTCAGTGGTAGGAGACCTGTCTAACAGGCTCAAGCCCTGGCTTCCACACTCTGCTGCCTTCAATGAATAGTGTCCCCTATAAGCTCATGTATTGAGCACTTGGTCCCAGTTGGTACACTGTTTGGGGAGGTTATGGATGCTTTAGGAAACAGAGCCATGCTGAAGGAAATATATCACTGGGGACAGGCTTTGAGTATTCACAGCCCCTCTCTCTATTTCACTGCCACCAACCCCCATTATCCTCAGCATCGCTACTGTGAAATGCGACCAGCCAGCTTCCTGCACCTGCCAGTTTCCTGTTTCCATGCCTCCCAGCTATGATGGACACTATCCTTCTGGACCTGTAGACCAAAATGAACTCTTCGTTTCTCAAGTAGTTTTGTACAGAATGTTTTATCATAGGAACAACAACAACAATAACAAAACCAAACTAATGAATACAAACACAATACATACATACATACATACATACATACATACATACATACATACATACATACATAGTAAATATCCCCAGAGCCTACAACTTTCTCAACATACACCACTTTTTAGCTGTGTAGCCCACATAGTTATTCGGCTTCTCAGGGTCTCAGTTTCCCCTATAAAACAGGAATCATAAAGGAGTACTCCTGCAGAACCAGTGTGAGATGCCAACAAATGCAATATCTTTGTTGTACTTAGAGAGGATTTTCACATTGTAGGTTTTCAGTAAGAATGTATTAAGTATCTACAGGTATCAGTGACTTTCTGGGATACCAAGATGGCCAAACATGTACAAGACAGACAGATCCCCATTCCTATGAATAAATTAATAGCTATGATTTCAGATACTCTAAGACCCTTAAGAAATAATGGTACATTCAATACATGATGGTGTCTTTGAGAAAAGAACAAGGAAACAACACTTAGGAAGGCTTGTGACATAGGGGGACTATCTCTGCTTTGAGCTTGCCAAATCTAGAAAAGAAGCTGGTCATGCTGAGTGATGGGACACCCATCAGAAAGGATTAGAAACATGGAAGCCCAAGGCAGATCAAGGTCTGGTATGTTAAGAACAAAAGAGAAGGCAAGTTCTGCCTGTGGGACTTGAGGCAGAGTAGGGGAGAGGGGAGAAAAGGATGGAAATGAGATCAGAGATACAGACAAGATATAGACACAGGACCCTAAAGGTCAACACCAGAAACCACTGGTGCGTTATTCTGAGATACATTGGAAGACACTGCCAGTTTTAAGCAGGGTAAGATGTTGTATAATTTACATTTTAAAGAGCTCTTATCCTTAATGTATAAAAGCTAAGAACCAGAACTTTCTCAAGCAATCTGTCTTTTGTCTATCTGCAGAGGCCTCCAAGGTCCTAAAAAGCTCACAGATACAAGATCAAGGAGTCAGGGTCCCTGGGCAGGCACAGAGCTACCCCCGGCTGACTAGCCACACCAAAGCTGCAGTTACAGGACTTTGTTGTGCTGAACCAATGAGATGGAAGAAAGGCAGTCTGTGATTTGATGGGCAAAAGTACTTTTCACTTCATGCTTGGAAAGAGACTGTGGCAGGGGGGAGTTAAGGAGACAGATGTGAGAGCTGGGAGCAAACCCCATAAAGACTCTCTTCTCCACTCAGTGCCTTGAACAGAGCAGTCAGTTGCTGGTGAATTTTATATGTATAGTGGGTCTCAGTTAAGTACCAGTACCTCCATCACTCCTTCGGGTACTGTTTATGAAAGAAAATGCAGATGAGAACTGGGCAAGCCAGAACACCCTTAGATGGCATTCGTTATCTCCACTATCTCTCTTTTCAGGATTCAGGCGTAAAGTGAATAGTACTTTTCTCCATCAAACCCTGACTGGCTTTATAAGTCTTTGGTAGATAAGCAAGATTGGCTTCTAAAGCCCTAGATAAGAAGCAATAAGGCATGGGTTGCTGAGTTCCAGGCAACATCAGGCAATGACTCCCCCCTGGTGATAGCCTTCACCAGACACAGGTCCTCCTGAAGCACAGTTTGGACATCTGGTGTGTACCTGGGTTCACAGTCAGTTATCTGCACACACCGACTAAGCACCTACTTATACCGGGCCTAGCTCCAAGGACTTGCAGGTTCATAGTGAACCAAACAGACAAGGCCTTGTTCTTTTCTCAATACATTAGTTAACAACCATGTACAAGACAGAGCATGTCCCCAGTCTCCTGGCAAATAAGGAGATGCTGATAAGGGTTCGGGAGAAAACGACAGAGTGCGATTCAATAGGGTGTCTTTGAAGAAAGGGCAAGGAGCCATAAAGTAGGGCAGGTATACAAACCACCACTATGTTAGGGAGGGAAGAGAAATGTGTGAAGGATGTCAGATATGTTGACAAATGCTACAGTAGAAGCAAAAGCAGAGAGGAGTGGAGCCCAGTGGAGAGAATGCTCATAAGAGGATCAGGATTCCAGGTGGCTCAGTCGACAAGCATGAGGACCCAATCTGGTGATTGAACACCAGAACCCATATTTTTAAAACAGCCAGGCATAGTAGCATGCTTGGAATCCCAGCTCTGGGGAAATGGAAATAGAAGGATCTTGGAGCTTGCTGACTGGTCACCCTTGCCTACACTTCTGTGGCAACAGCCTCCAAATAGAAACATTTCCACTCTGGAAGGAGGCTCCATCAATCTCAGGAAGTACCTAAAACTTATAAATTTACAAGTCTCAGGAAGTTCCTAAAACTTATTCAATTTTCAACAACCCCATACACACATCCAGGTTATATGAATAGTAGAGAGTGCTAGAGGGAAAAGGGCTCTCCTTGCTGTGGAGCTGACTGTAAGTTGCACACTTGAGCTCTGGGACTGTTGTTTGTGAGCTGTCACTCACGCTGGGGGAGGGGGGAGCTCTTCAGTGATGCAGCTACCTTTGAGTTACCCATGTTCTTGTAAGTGACTCCTCACACATATTCCTGTAAGTAATCCCAAGAAAGTCATTGCTTTGCCATGTTGGTTGGTTGTAGTGGTATCTGTGTTGATTTGTTTTGTTTTCTTTTGTTTCGCCTTGTCTTGTCTTGTCACTGGGCCCTATCTCGGGTAATTAGACATTTGTTTACTTACTTTCTCCCAGAGGAGAAAAAAAACATACAATATATATAATCCCTGACCAATTTGTCTTGACCTCTCTTTCTTCCTACTCCCTGCCCCATCCTGCCCTTCCTTTCCACTGAAATGATGAGCTAAAATAAATCCTTCCATTCTTAAGTTGTTTATGCCAAGGATTCACAACATCCACCTGAGATGTTCAAACACTGTTATCTTATATCCAGATGTCAGGTGTCAACATACAGATAGTAAATAAAGTTTACCTTCATATCAGTTCAAAGCCATCTGTAACTCCAACTCCCTCTTTTGACCTCCACAGACACCAGGCACACATACGACAGGCAAACCACCCATGCATATAGATTGTTTTTAAATGACAAGAGTCACCCTGTAGAATGTGTTCATGGCCCATACTGCTCTCATTTTCCTAATATGGCCCTTGTCACATTGTCCAATGGCTAGGACTCAAGCTATTAAGTCTGTCAGGCACGAAGCATTAGTTTGGAGACCTGCAGAATCTCACTTCTTGGCTCTGAAGCACTTTTCCCAGTTTCATCTGTCTGTCCCTGTCATTGCTCTGATGTGGCCTGACTGTCCCGATGCAGACTGAGTGCATTATATTTGAAGGAAGACACCTGCCCTCTGATGACACAGCCGTAGAAATTTGACTGGGAAACTGACCTTCAGAGACTCCATTTTCCTACTGGTGCTATGGAGAGGTGCTCTCCAGAGAGCCAAGAGGGTAATTGCTTCTGCCTCTGCTTTGGAGGGCGCTGACTTCCATACAATGCCAACCTTACCTGCAGGTTTAATTTAGCTCTTTTGTCTGCGTCAAACTCCCTGGAAACCATCCTTTATGTGGTGCCAAGCACATCACACTGCCGGCCACGTCTGGCTGAATTTAGACTTGCCCTTTCCACCAGAGATCCTGAGGCACTGAGTCTGCCTGGTCAGGTACTGGGTCTTCCATCCCCTGGGAAGAGGATGTGGGTGATCGGATTCTGCCACTGGGTGTCAGCAGTGTTTTGTCCTCTTTATAGAAAATGAGCTGTTTGCTTAGCTAGGGAGCTGTCTGCACAGTGGGTCTGAGCTCCCATGTGAAGACAGCCACTTCTAGCATGTTAGGCACACCCCATGAGCTCAGAGTTCCAATCATGGCTCACATCAGCTATCCTGCATCACTACAATCACCCATCCCCCCTTTTAATTCTTCATCTCTCAAATCTATCTTTTTTCGTGATGCTACCATCAGAGCTCATTTGGAGACTAATGACCTCCCCTGCTACTAGAGGCTTGCAAGCAAAAGCTAGACAAACACCTGGCAGGAATGTTTGCAGAGAAAATACATATTAAACAAACACCTTATTGGTATAAACTGAAACACATGTTGTCTTTGTGTCTGTGTGTATGAGTGCGTGTTTTTTTTTATCTAACTAGACCCTATGTGGTACCTCTTTCGAGCAGGGAGTCCCTGGGATAGTTTCTCAAATACAAATGGAGCTATTGCTCCTTCCTAGCTGGGGAAACCTCAGGGACTCCCAGTTGTCCATGACAGAAGAATCTCAGCGATGGAGCTTGGTAAGAAGTGCTGTATGCACTGGCTACTTCAAACCATCCAGCCCAACTAACTGTACACTGGCTTCAATATGAACAAATCTTCTGAAATCAAATCCAACCCTCCCCACACTTTCTCTGTAGCTTCATAAACCTGAGCACCCTCCCCCACATTTCTCTCTCTCTCTCCCTCTCCCCTCTCTCTCTCTCTCTCTCTCTCTCTCTCTCTCTCTCTCTCTCTCTCTCTCTCACACACACACACACACACACACACACATTTTCTGCCAGTGCAGCTTCCTTCAAGGGCCTCCGGCAGGGAGCTGGTAGGGAGTTTCCTCCCAACAGCCTCTGCGTACCCAGAGCTCTGCCCTCCCTGCAGGTACCTGAGCCTATCAGTCAACCAAGTTCTCAACTGGATTGAGCTCTCCATGATGAGTCTCATGCCTGACAGCTTTGTATCCCTGACTCATGCCATGTATCAGGCAGATAGCTGATAATCCCCAAATTTCTCTTAAGCTGATGTAATGGGGCCACGGGGTTATTGTGCTGATTTTGCTGAGTCTGCAGTATCCCTTGCATGCTTTTCCTATTTGCCTTGCCAGTGTCCCAGGCAGTCACACTGGCTCAGTGTGCCCCAGACATACAGCTCATCACTTCCTCTATCTGATGGATCTCACTGTACTTGGGCAACACGTGAGCCACTTTTGTGAAAAGCCCACTAGCTCTGATCTCCATTTATATTTGTCTGGAATTGTCACTAAGAGTTTACCCTGGACCAGCCATGGGAACACAAGCTCATTCACATTATCCCAGGGAATGGAGGCAGGGTGATTGTAAGTTCTTGCCTAGCTCTACAGAATGAGTGCAAGGCTAGCCTGGATGATTTTGTGAGAGTCTGTCTCCAAACAAAATCTTAAAAAAGGAGAGAGAGGGAGGAATGGGCTCAGTGAGACAATAGCTTTGCATCTATAAGGTCCCAAGTCCTACCCAGTCAAAGCCTTGCAACCAGAGGAGGTGGGGAGTCAGGAATGGTTAAGACACAGACTAAGGGGACTGGGGAGATGGCTCAAACAGTAAAATGTTTGTCAGGTAAGCATGAGGACCTAAATTTTATCCCTAAGACTCACATAAAATGCTGAAGATATTGGATCATAATCCCAGCACTGGGGAGGTGGAAATGGGCAGTTCCCTGGGGATTCATTGGCCAGTCAGTCTAACCTAACTGGTAAGCCACAGTGAAGAACACCTGAGGCTGTCCTCTGACCTACAGACATAAACTCACACACACACACACACACACACACACACACACACACACACACGCACACACAAGCTTTATTTCATGTCACTTTAAGCCTCCAACATGTCACTTAAGCCAGGCAGCACGATGTAAATCTAGAAAGCTTCAGAACTCCCATCTCATGTGGTGGGAGGAGAGAGAAAAGTTCCACTAAAGAGACTCCCAAGGGAGGGGACACACACAGGTATACAAAAAGCTCTCCTGACTTCTGTACTGCAAGCAGTGATGAGGTGCCCTCTACTGAACCCCACAGGACATCACAGCATGACAGATGTCATTTATCATTCACTTATCTATCCTTTTATCCCCTCATCTCTTTGAGACAGTGGCCCATCCATCTTTGCACCAACCTCAGCAGCAGCAGCAACAGCAGTAGATCATTGGCACTGACATGTACTTGGTTGATGTCGTGGATGGGTAAGTGACAGACCATAAGAGACACAAGATAGATAGATAGATAGATAGATAGATAGATAGATAGATAGATAGATAGATAGATAGATAGATAGATAAATAGATAGATAGATAGAGATTAGATAGAGATAGATAGAGATATATACATATAAACTTGGCTACAAGAGGGATAGACATTCTCTTCTGTGGATTAGCTACTGGTAAGGTGCCCATGTTCCTGTGAATATTCCTTAACTCATGAACCTAACACAGAGGGCAAGCAACCCCAGTGAAACTCACTCAGTTACCAAAAAACAAACAAAAAGACATAAAAGTTCCAGAAACTGGACTAGTTGAGAAGAAGAAATGGGTCAGTAGGAGCTGGGGAAGGGGAGAGAGTATAAAAGGAGTAAAGATGATTGAAATACATTATATGAGTCTACGAAAATGTCACATAAAACTCATTATTATATATAGTTAATGCATGGCCATAGATGATAAAGAACGATCTTTAAGTCTAACCCACTTGTGTGAGTTTCTAGTCATATGGTTCTTAGCTCTGACATCTCACCACTCACCCCTAGTAGCTTTAAGACTAACCCTTCTATCACCCGATTCCTTGGGATAATCTAATTCAACAGGAATGAAATGAGTCCCAGGCCATCCGTAAGCACACACTCACCAAAGGATTCCAAAGCCTGTGTCTCAAGGCCTGGTTCTCAGGGAACCCCAGACTCACCCAAGTGACATGCTGCTTTTATACCTCAGGGCTTCTGTTTCTCTCTCACTCGCTTCCTCTTCACAGATGGATCAGCTTACTAGGATAATCTGCAAAAGCCAAACCAACCATCCAACAACAACAACAAACAACAAACACCAAAAAAACACCCTGTGATTTGTAAAATCCCAGAAGATACTGTCACTTGGTAGCAACACAACTGTCCCGCTAGTCACTAAGACTCACTCAGTCTAATTACCAACTCTAAGGACACGGGTGTCTCTCTTAGACCCAGTTTGTACATGGAGAAGTGGAGGCATGGGGAGGCAGACTGACATGGTTAAAACACTATGTCAAGATAGGGCAGTTTGAATGGAAAATGTCAAATAGTCCCTGCAATTAAACACTTGACCTCCTGTTGGTGGTGCTGTCTGTGGAGGCTTAGGAGGTGTGGCTTTGCTTAGGAATCGGGGACTTTGATAGTAAAAGATCGTTTCTCTGCTTTGTGCTTATAGTTTAAGATATGTGTTCTTGCCTTCTTCACCAGCTGCTGTGCCCACTGCTTGCTGCTGTACCTATCGCCATTAAGAAACTGTAAGTTCAATTAAATTCTCTCTTCAATAAGGTGCCTTGGCCATGACAATTTACACAGTGATGAAAGAGTAACTGCTGCAGGCGGAGACAAAGAGGTGGCTCAATGGTTAACATCTACTGTCTTCTAGTGGACTTCAATTTGGGGTTCCTAAGCTCCCATGTTGAGTGGCTCAGGACTGCCTGTGGCTCTAGCTCCATGGGACTCAATTCCTTCTTGTGAACTCTGCAGGCACACGCACGCGCACACACACACACACACACACACACACACACACACACACTATTAATTAAAATAAAACAAAACAGGTTTCACAGCCCCAGATCATATGTGGAGGTCATGTTCCTAAGAACAGGCTGAGAAGAGACATTGGTAGGGAATCAACCCAAAGCAGAAAGAACCTCACTATATACAAAGATCTCTCCATAGGTGAGAAGACGTAGACATGACAGAAGGCTTGGGTCTCAGAGTCAAATCCCTGTGTTTCCCACCCACCATTGGAAACCATAAACAAGCAGAGTCGACTGTGTGCAGCCCCTGTCTTGAGTACTTTGCACACAACTCACTTAATTCCCATCATACCCTAGGATAAATGTTATTAACACCACCACTTATTTGCAGGGGAGGTGATTGAGAAACAGAGATGTTGAGAAACTTGTCTATAGCCACATAGCTGAGAGGATTAGAGTTAAGACTTCAGACACCCTTTCTACCTCCCAGCTTTCCTCGGAGCCTCCTCTCTCAACCATCCTCTGGACCAGCCCCCAACCACTTTCCTAGCATCTATCACAGCTTTGCTTCTAGCCTCCCCCACTAACTACCAAGCCAGTCTCACTCCCATCCTCCCCTATCAGCTACCACCCTAGCCTCTCTCCCAACCATCGTGGAAGCCCCACTCCCAGCTGTTCCTCTAGCCATCTGCACAGTGACTGACAGGTCTTTTGGGCAAATCGCATCCTTTCCTTTGGTTTCAGTCTCCAGTACAAAGGAGTCCCAAGGCTTCTTACAGTTTGATATTTTTCAGTGATTTCATTTAGAAATTACTTTTTGAAAAAAAAATGTAGATTCAGGGGTGAATAAATGACTCAGCAGTTCAAAGCATGTATTTCTCTTGCCAAGGACCCAAATTCGGTTCCAGATACCCATGTGAACTGAAGGAGCTGACAGAGGCTGCCTTTGTTGGAGTCAGGGTTGAGGTGACTTGAGACTGATTGGTTGGTTGTTTTCTTAAAGGTTGGTGAGTAAGTTTTTCTGCTTGACTGCTGAGTATTTCTTTTGGGTTTGCATGTTCTTCTCCCCCCCCCCTCTGTGTGTGTGTGTGTGTGTGTGTGTGTGTGTATGTGTGTGTGCAGCTCACCACCACCTATAACTCCAGCCTCCAAGGATCTGAGCTTCTGCAGGGAATTAAATCCATGAACACAAATCCATACTCAAATACATATACATATAATCAAAAAATTTAAAGCATGAATTTTTGGTTTTTCAATGGATTAGATAGACATAGAGATATATATCCACTTGAACTATATCACTAGCCCATAAAAATATTCAAATTAAATGTTTCTCTGGTGAAAGATGAAGTCTTGTCCAAAGGCAAGAGGCTTCCTGTGAATGCTACAGTCTGATGGGCCAACGTACAGGGATTTCCTGAGTGGTTTCCAAGACATGCTACAGCCAGAGATTATCCCAGAGACACCATCCTTCAGTAACAATTTTGTGATCCAGCTCCCCCGAAACATATACTGTGACAAGCCAACTCAAACAACAGTCTTATCACAGCCAAGGGAAATGAACCACCACCTCCTGTCCCTGCTGAACATAAGCTTTGTGACATAGAGGAAGCTACTAATGTCTTTGATCCTTGATTTCCTCACCAGTGAAAATGGGTTAGTAGCCATACCTCTCTCACCAAGATGCACGAGGCTGAGGCAAGATAACCCAAACATGTGGGTAGAACCCACCCTGACAGTACCATACTCATGAGGAAGATGATCCTTCAGGGGCAGCTTCTCCTTACCTATGTGTTTCTAGCACCTGCATAGCTCTATATATTTACTTAGGAATCACATGACTAGACTAAGCTAAGTTAACCGTTATGCACTACTTAATACTGAGGACACTAGCTGTAATAACCAACAGTGTCAGCAACAGTAAGTGAATATCCCATTCTTCAAGGAGAATCGCCTTTAAAGCTTCATGATAGCTCATGGTGGTGTCTACTACCTGATCTGTCCCTGCCTGGTAGAGTCATACCCATGACCTACCCAGATCCCTAAACATCAAATGCTGTGAACAGAGTTCGGCCCAGTGCAACCTGACTCTGCCATTCACAGCCTATGAAAGTCATCCTCGGTCAGTGGAATGCAATGCCATAAGGACCCATCAGTTAGCATCCTTCACTCTTCAGTAATCAAATCTTATTGCTTCACCCTGAGTGAAATGCACATCACCAGAGCTCGAGAGGCCTTGATGCCTTGACACCCATCATACACTGTCACGGAGCTTCCAGGACAAATGATGTCTTGACGTGGGGACAAAGGTGCAGAGAAGACGGGTTGCTGGTTAGCATGTCAGTTGAAGGACAATATATTTTAATGCAAACGCAATGAGCTGGAACGGTGGTACTTCTCCAAGAGTCTTAACTAGGCTAGCATGACCTCCGGAGGGGCCAGAATTCTCAACAGCAAAATTAGAATAGAAAGGCTTATGGAGATTTCTATGCTAATCAGCCATATTTTACCGGAACAGTTTTGTTCAGCAGCATGGCCAATTGCCAACTTCAGCCAGGGCATCATGTGGCCAGAGGACGGACAGAAAATGATGGCTCAGAAAGTGGTGGAGAGGCCATATTAAGGTGATGGTACCCCAAAGGTGGTGGAGAACTAGAAATAATGTGAGGGCCCTAAGGAAATGATTCCCCAGAAGAGTGTGAGTGCAGGCCCTTGCTACTCTGTAGTCTGCATTCAGCTGCAGTAAAAAAAAAAAAATACTGCCTGGGAGTTAGTAAGAGCCACAGACCCCTGGGACCTAAACACTGATTTAAAAGAGAGAAAAATAAGAAAATGGCTTTGTCCGATGAGAGGATTTTTTTTCGTACATATTTTTCTTTTCATTTGGCTCAGAAGCTCTTCCCTGTGGAAGGGAAAGGGACAGAGGCATTTTTCTTTGACCTAGCCCCACACAAAATCTTCATCATTCTTTTGCTTTGGAATTAAGGGAGTTGACAGAAGCAGAGACCGAGCTGAGCAGACACAGAACTACATGCAGAGAAAGCCCAAAGCCCAAATCCGTGTGTCTGTAAGAGGCAGTCACAATTAAATAAGGAAACGAAGAGATGAAGACATCCTACCATGCCCCCATGGTATTAACGATGCCATCTGAACAGATTTTTAATGGTTTTCAAAAGATTGCTTGGCACCTCCCCAGAAATACTGAATCATAACCACAAGGGGAGACAGAGGAGAGAGAAATCGTCCACACTTTTAAACAAGCCTCCCAGATGATCTTCATGCAGGACCAGTATGGACTGTAGTCATTCAACCACCCACACAGAAAGAAAGCATCGGTGCTCACAAGGTTCATAGTGCCCTATATTCATCTGCTAAATGCTAAACCGGGAGCTGAGCTTGTAGGCACGTAGCTATTATCTTCCCCGACATTGACCCCAAACAACATTCCAATAATTAATATTCACCTAGCACCTAATGTATGCCAGGAACTCTTACATATATTATCGTGTTCCAGTCAAAGGTTAATGTCACTGAAACATTTTGAAAATTCAGCATATGGATTGGTTAGTTAAAGTCAGAGTTTCTTAATGATAACATTATACATAATTGGATCACAGGATTCTGTTACACCTCAGCTTAGATGAGGATGGAAAACAAATTTGGTCTGTAACAGAATTTCTGTTCGTCTGCAGCCATCATCTGAGTGTGAAAAAGAAATGATCGAATGGCCCAGCAGATAAAGGTGCTGGTTGAGTTCAATCCCCAGGACCTGGATGGTAGGAGAAGAGAACCATTTCTACAGGAAATGAACTAAATGACCAACAGAGTTTAATTTCAGTCTGCTATTACCTAAACAGTCACTTGAATGAGTATCCAGGTAGTGTTCATCTTGAATAAAAGTATATACTTTTAATTTTTTCATATGCTCTCTGTGTCTCGCCAAAATGAACTGAGACCATAGGGAAGAAGATGAGAGGTGAGAGTTGTTCATAAGCATTGGTGAAGTGTGTTGGATACAAGGATCGCATCCCACTTGCTCTGGTCCAGGGACCGTTTCCCTTCTATCCCTGTGGGCTGCTTAGCCTTCTGACTATCATAGAAGAATGGGCGTTGGCATGATACCTGCTGGCATCTTTTTATAACACCTTGATCACAGAGTCTTGTGACCCTGGACTCTGTCACTCACTGCCAATAACACCGACCCCTCTAAAATTTGGGGACTCTGAATTCTCTCCCCACGTTGAATCTGGGCTGCAGTTTCCACTGAAGTGTCAATTTGCACCCAGTACTTCTCAGACCAACCAACACCACACAGGACCAGCAGATTCATCTCCTACCCTCAGCTGGCAGTGCAGCCGATCTGCTTCTACATTGTCCCACTTCCTCTAATGATCCTCCCACGTTCTATGCTGAAGCTAAGCAGGAGTGAGAAAATTATGACTGTTTGTTCTGCTCTCCAGTTCTCTTCCCTCAATAATTCCCACTGTCTTTGAAGAGGGACAGATCCTCCAGGTGACCTTGCTAGGGAGATCTTGAATAAAGCATGTCTTCATATGCTGACCAGGCAGCCAAAGGGTCTGGCCCTTTGATGTGGCTATAGTGAGGAAAAGAACTGTAGTGGGTCCTGTCACCTTCCACCTCTTAGAATTGTCATATCATATTCCACCAATCAGAATCATTCTATCTCATTCCTCCAATCAGAACCATCCTATATATTCCACATATCAGAACAGGTCTATCATATCCTCCCTCTCAGAAACCCCATCTCTCCAACCATCCCTATGACCTTACTTACAATTCTAACTCTAGTCCAGACAGCATCATGCGACACACAATGCAATGCGGTGATGTCCAGTGATATCATCTGATTTATCTGTCAACTTTGTGTCTCTTCTCTCAATGAGTGTGGACAGTTTCAGAAAACAGAGACTGCTTTGGAAAGCACTATGGAGGCTATGACAAAATATTCTTTACTAGTTATCTATCTATCTATCTATCTATCTATCTATCTATCTTTACTTTTAAGATAGAACCTCACTATATGGCCCTGGCTAGTGTTGGACCCATGATCCTTTTGCCACAACTTTCAGGGTACTTGATATATATGCATGTGCCACCAGACTTGGCTAAGACAATAGAATCTAAAGGTAGATGACTCAGGTTCAAATCCTGCCTCTGAGTATCTGTGAAATACTGAATATGTCACTCAATCTCTGGGCTTTTGCTCCCCCAACCTGTGTCTATTAAATGAAGATAATACAGCTACCTCCAAGTGTTTGTGAAAAAGAAATAATGCATCCACTGAAGCATTCAGAATAACCCTAGGTACACCCATGCTTAAATCTTCATTTACTTTCTCCAGCCATACAGTCTTTTTATTTTTAATTTTTAAGCCTTATTTTAATGTGTATGTCCACATGTGCGTGATTATGTGTGTGATTATGTGCGCATGAGTGATTATGTGCACATGAGTGCAGATATCTATGGAGTCCAGAAAAGGGCATTCAATCCCCCAGAGTTGGAGTTACAAGTGGTTGCAACTGCTGCATGTAGGTGTTGGGAACTGAAATTTGAGCCTCCATGTAAGGAACAGTATTAAGCCCTCAGTCATTTTGCCGGCCTCCATGTTTATCTTGAATCAGTTTCTTTTCATTAGCTGTAGTTTTTTAAAATAACATTTTATTGAAAATAACTCTGATGTGCAAAGCTAAATGTTTCAACATTGAAATTCTTCAAAACTCGAAGTTCTTTAAATGTGACTCCGTAACAATCTAGAAAGCAACTTCAGTCACAGAAATAACCACTACCCCTCGAACACCAGATCTTTCAGAAAAAAGTGAGATGTCAGCTCTTAGCATCTTCTTTATCTCTGTTTTACCCAAGAAGTGTTTTCTTGCCCTTCCTATCTTTAGTTGTTATTCTTTTGTTAGAGGGAACCGAGTATTGAGGTTAAGAGCAATGCTAGACTTAAAATGGAGTGACTGCTAATGTCAGAAGGCAAGTAAGAGTGTTTGCAGTTGGGTGCAATGTAGCCATGGTGAACAGATAAGGAAGGAAAGGAGAGAGAGGCTTTAGGAAAACAACAAAGCTGGCTCTGACTGGTTCCCAGTCCCAGGAAGCCCCATGTCCACCCATCTGAAAAACATGTGCAAGACCCAGGTACCCTTCACATTTGTTTACATCTGATACCTCTATTCTAGGAATCAGAGCATCCCAGACTATCTGTGATCAAGAAGCTGGCTATGAGGTAACCAAGGAAACTGCAGTTACATCTTGGTAGCTGTGGTAGGAGTCAGCTCCCTATAGTCAATAAAGATAAGACGTGGTCCATGATGAACTTAAAGAAGGCCACGCAAATAGGAAAACAAAGACAGTTTGATATAATTCACAGATAACAGATCCAGACAAGGTCAGTGGCTAGTGGACCACATCAAAGCTGAGGGCTTGCAGTCCTAGCCAAGTCAAGAAAGAACAAGCAAAGATGATTGGGATGGATACATGACCACCCTCCCTAATTGGAAGAGCAGTATGGGAATAGTGCATAATTTTCTGGGTTGGGTCAGGAGGAAATGCATGAATGATGCAGGCCTCCATTGGCTCAGTGCATGATGTGCCCCAGGAATTAGCCAATCATAATAAAAACTATGCCAATCTTTGTTCAGTTTCTACCTAAGTGCTTTAAAAAGTCTCCAGACAAGGCATCTATGGCGACTTCTTGGAATATCCTCCTACAAATCTTGGTCTTTCCTGCTCTTTCCACAACAAAGCTTGATTTCACATTGCTCTCTCCACTGTGTCCCTGTCTTTAGCTATCATGGATGTGAGACAATGACATTGAGAACCATTTCTGGTTGACTTTCAATGGCCTTTGATTGTTCATCACCTTAGTCTCCAGTCAAGCTCAGTAGAATAAGAAAGACTCCATTACCCTCAAAGGTATGCATCATTTTGGTAAGCCGATAAGCCAAGGAATTTATTAAGCCATATTAACTGCATGTTCACTGTGTTCATTATGATGTCACATGATGACATACATGGGTCACATGCACATGTTTCCTCCCCTGTCACTGCACACTATTTATGTTCTATTTGACTTTTTCTAATTTTCCCATATTCAAAGGAATGCAAGATACCTACACATTTCTCTGTCTGGCTTGTTTCACTTAACACGATGATTTTGTTTTACTCTCACTTTTCTTCAAATGACAATATTTCATTCTTCATAGTTGAGTAACACACTCATACATGCACCACACACACACACACACACACACACACACACACACACAGAGACGGACAGACAGACAGATAGATAGACATATAGATATACATATATGTACACATGACAAATTATTTTGTCTTTCAGGCACTGATGGATGCCCAGACCAACTCTTTAATAGCTATTGTAATTAGCACAGTGGTGAACATGATCAGGCAGATATTGCTTCTATATGCTGACTTCATTTCCTTTGGTATCCAGAAGTGACACGGTTCGGTCCCAATATAATTTTATGCTGAGGTTTTATGTTTGTTTGCTTGCTTGCTTGCTTGTTGGCATTCTGGAGCTCACACATAAGGCCTCAGGCATTCCGGGCAAGTGCTCTGCCCCCCCCCCAGGCCCTAGTCTTAGAGTTCAGATTAACACCCATATTGCTTTGCCATGCTGGCTATGCTAATTTGCATTCCCTCATCCATATCCTCATCAATGATGCACTGCTTTCCAGTTCTAGCCATTTTCTTGGATATAACATGATTATTTTCTTCATGACTAATACTCAATTGTGAGATTATACTACATTTTTTTTTGCTTGTTCTAATCTGTTCTGTATTTATTAAAGATAACAAATTTGCCTTTATTACAAATTTCTCTGCAAACTAGAAAATCTAAAATAAAAGATCTATTCCAATTACCTTCTAAATCAAACTACCAGGCTTTGACTCATGCTCAATTCTTGGGTAAATCCAAATGTCACACATCCTATATAATTTAAAGGTTAGCAATTAGAAGAGATTTCCAGCACCAAGAAAAGTTTAATCTTAACAAAAACAGCTTTCACATCTGCTGCATGGATTAACGCAAGGACGGTGTACAATTCAAACTGCCCTAATTCTTCTGGTTCCCCATTTTAGCATTCTCAGAAGGATCCCATCTCTGATAATGGCAGAAAGTGCAGAGACATTGAATGGCTCATCTCCTCTCATTTCCTTATTGTCTTTGTCTCTGCTCAATCCGAACAAATCTTCTCATCCTTGCTATGGGGTCTTTCAGCACCGACAACAGTGTCGGATTTGCGCTTTGAATTCCCTTTTCACTTCTGTTCTCCATAATCCTCAAATCATGATATTTTGTCGACTTGGCACTGGGGTTCCAGTTTTTTCATGACCTTTACTAGTGTTTCTGGTTGTAGGATGAATCATCCGGTGAGTCCTCTTCATCTTCCCTCTGAGATCCATCATTCATCTGATACTCGGATGGCTCCCATGGCGGTGGGCAGAAGCCTCAAAAGCTAGCTCCGAACAAAATTGCTAGCTAATCTTTAGAAAGACCTAAACTCTGGCCCCACACAGCAGAGACTGAAGCGACGAGATTATACTACATTTTATTTGTTATTTTGATAAGTACTTACAATCATTATGTTAAGCAAAATAAACAAAACTCCCCAGAAAGAAAAACCTTTCATATTTTCTCTTACATATAAAATATAAAAAATATTAAAAATTTTCAAAAGAGGACATGAAGTTTGGGAGGGGGCACAAAGGATAGGAATCTTAGAGGACTTAGAATAGGGGAGAGGATGATATATATAAAATCATGATACTGTGAAGTCATGCAGCTATGGAATGTATTATATAACTATAGCTTTTCCTCAGGACATGAGTGACCATTCTATTGCCATCACAGAAATAGCCTGGACCTAGAGTCATTGAAAACAAAGGATCAGATGACAGCATTAGACTTCACTCTACAGTAATGGTGGCTCTCTCAATTGTCCCTAGAACAAAGATGAAGGTAGACCTACAGACCATCTCCTGTGATGTCAGATGGTCCTTTCTCTAGGTCACCAACTACATGTGGTCTTGGATGGTGTTGTATCACACAGGTGGTGGAAGGTTAACTGAAAACAAGATTGCCATGACACAGTTTCTATGATGTCATTGCACATGGTGTGGTAGGACATTTTAGTGATGTAGTTGTCTTTGAGTCACCTACACCCTTGCAAGCAACCCCTCACCTATGCTTCTGCAATAAACCCAAATTAAATTCATTGGCTCACCATGACCCATTTGGGTGAAAATGCTCCTTCACTGGTCACTGGTAAGCCATCTGAAGTAAATATCTGTATCTGTTCACATCTAGGGAGAAGTCACATAACAGACTTGACAAAGGATATCTGGTAAAGTTATTTTCTGGGAAACAATATTAAGACATCCAATATTGCCTCATTCATAGCCAAATCCTTCAGTCTAATGCATCTGTAATGGAACTAACATCTTCATATCCATTATTCTGATTTTTATACCTCTCTCTTAATTGGTTTGGAGCTTAGGAGAAAACATAGGTGTGATATATATGTATATATAGAGAGAGTCCTAAAAATCCCAATACATGCCATTTGTTGCTGCCATTACTAGTGTTAATGATATTTCCAAGCAGGAATATCAGAGGTTCTTACCTTCCTCGTGTTCTAGAGTGGCAATGGGGGTAGGGGGGTGTTGGCTGTTTCATTTAACAATAATCAATAGTGGAAGTCACAGAAGAAACACACATGGTCCCCACTTATCTACAAACTCATATATAAGTATCATAAAACATAAAGCTGGCTTAAAGATATTGCTCAGAGCAATCTTTTGTGTAGTGACCCAACTAAATCTCTGGCACTTTATTGGTGGCTTTTTTTCCGTGGGGGGCGGGGGGGAGTGTCACCTTGCATGTCCCCAGAATTTTCTAAAAGAAGTTAGGGAAATCTAGAAGGTTGACCAGACATCTATTCTATTTTGGTTCTCCAAATCTCCAGCAGCCTGATACTGTCTGGGCTGAGAGAAATGGGGCTATTTCAGAGAACAGCAGAATGCCAGTGGCAAGGGCTTCCACGTGTCTATTTCTGGATGTCCCCTGATGCTGTGTCATTGGGAGAGCTGTGACATCACACTTTCCCCAAAGCTTGACATTACAGTGACTCATAAAAACTGTCAGCTGTGGCTGCCAGCCTCACTTACTATCCACAGACAATGGAATCACACAAAGTGATTTGTACTAGAGTTGGGTGGTGACAAGAGGGTAAAACATCAGGACTAGAAGTTGCCCTCTAACCAACTTATAAGTCTTTGCTAGTTTTCCTATAACTGGGATCCACACTCTACTGGTCCATCTCCAAGAACAGTGTGTTCGTGACCTCCCTGAGCAACTGGATACAGATTATATCACAGTGATAGAATATTTAGGCACAAGATTTTTAATAGGTCATGTAATAGGAAGTCTAGAAGGAGGTGATACTGGTGTTGGCTTGTGGCATAAGACAAGACTAAGGACTTCACGTATTTTCATCTTGTTAGACATCAATGATTATTTTATTCGTTGAGTCAAGCATCTTTCCCCTCAATGACTCTAGGACTATAGCAAAATAAAAAGGGTTACATACAAACAAGTGTTCTTCTGATTCACCAAGATAAAAAACCTTCATCTGAGACCCAGAAACTTGTCCCCAGTCTCAGTGATCAGAACAGGATTTTTGCATCCATCCCTCAACTGTTTACATATGCTGCCATTTCACTGTGAATTATGCCTTGGGGCTGGGAACACTACTGTCCAAATAAATAACAGTGAAAAAGAATGAAAAATGGCCACTGGGTCTGGGCAGTCAGCCATATCACCACAGCGACCCAAGCCCTTGCTTGAACTCAAAGATTTTTATAATACCAAGTTTGATATTTCTTTCTTCTCACCCTTTTGCTGTGGTGCTGAGGGTTAAACCCAGGACCCTTTACATGTTAGGTGTGTGTTCTATCATTAAGCTACACACCACTCCTTGTTATTTTGAGTCAAGGTCTCACTATATAGATCAAGCTGGGCACAAACTCACAATCCTCCTGCTTTAGCCTTCTGAGTTAAGGGTTTGTGTCACCATGACATCCAGTGGCTACTCTTCTAAATGTGTTTCCCCAGTTACTGATACCAGGGATACTTTAATGACCACACAGAAGAAGCACATTTCCATACAGCAACTTATAACACTTTATAACATCCTGTAAAAATATACAGTCTCCTTAGCTCTGTGATACAGTGAATTCTGGAAGTGGGTGGTTTGGACCAAGTGCCCTGCTCTGTTATTTCCTGGCTGAGTAACCTGGGAAAGACTCTTTAAACCTTTGCCCCAGCCTCCTCATTCGCACTGTGAACACAATGGTTGATTACCTCTCGGGTTATGGTAAGGATTAAGAATATACAAAAAACACAGAAAAGTGACTGTCATGTAGTTGTCTATTAGTATATAGCAATTTAAAAGTATTGAGATTTTTGCCTCTGTCAATATTATATGCATCTCTCACAAAGTAGAAAGGAACCATTGCATTAGAACTCAGCATTAAATTCTTGATCTGTCATCAGCCTGTACATCTGCAGTTAATCAGAGAGAGAGAGAGACAGACAGACAGACAGACAGACAGACAGACACAGCAGAGGGAGAGAGAGAGAGAGAGAGAGAGAGAGAGAGAGAGAAATTTAGTTAAAAGGTGGAGTTTTAACTATTTCATGACATATCTGGACTGAAGGTAAGCCTGTCTATCACTCCAGGAAGCAGAAGTTCAGAGCATAAGCCCTGGCTGCACAGCTTGACAAATCACCAGACCTTATGACACCTATTAACCTTGTTATCTTTTCCACTGCCACCACTTGTAGCTACCCCATGACGTGACCTGCTCCATGAATCTCTGGACAATGTCCTCGCAAGGCAATGTCGAGGCTGAATTCTGTCCACCCAAAATTCATATGCTGAGGTCCTAACTCCCAGTATCTCAGATTCTGACCATGTCTAAAGACAAGGTCTTCAGAAGATGATGAAGTTAAATGAGGCTCCCAGTCTGACTTTGTCTTAGTAAGAATACCTTTGAATGGAATGAGACAGCAGGATGCTGGGGATGTAACTCAGCTCAGTGCTATAATCCTTGCTCACATGAAGGCCTGGGATAAGGGGAGCAGAAATGCACATAAAGAGGACAGAACCAGCAAGGACACTACCATAAGAAGGTGGTCAAGGAGAGAAGCCTCAGAACAAAATCAACTCTGATGATTGGTCTTGGCTCCAACTTGAAGAGCTTTGAAAAAGAAAGGTTCATGCAATACAAAGTGTCCTGCCTGTGATGTGTTGTGTAATAGCAACCCCAGGAAGCTAGTAGATAGGACCTAAGTGATTCCTATTGCTTGAAGTTAAGAACCTTGTTAGAGATAAACACCGATTTGTTCTCTACTCACCATCCACTACCTTCTCCGGCACCTTTACCATCATCTCATCATCTCTACCATCACCTCCACCATGATTTCTTCTACCACCTCTTCCACTCTCCCCTCCACCCACCCTTCTTGATCATCTCCTCCACTCATCCTCCACCATCATCTCCTCTATTTATCCACCATCACCTCCTTCATCACCTCCACCAACCTCCTCCACCACCTCCTCCACCACCTCCTCCAGCACCTCCTCCATCACATCCTCCATCAACTCCTTAAACAATTCCTCCACTACCTCCTCTATGACCTCCTCCATCACCTCCTTCATCACCTCCTTCATCACCTCCAGCATCTCCACAAGTGCCTCCTCCACCACCTCCTCCATTACCTCCAGCAGCACCTCCTCCACCAACCCTCTGCTGTCACATTCCTCACTCTCCTCTTGTCTATGCATCCACAGAAAATATAACAGTCATTTTTCAGCATGGCCACCCTGATTTGCCCATCACAACCTACATCAGAAAACTGCAGCTCCCAGAAAATCAACAACAGAATCCTTTAGGGGGAGGGTTAGCTAAAGGGCAAAGTCCTGGTCCCTACTTCTGGGACTTTGTAGGTTGATGTCTATATGCAGGTGAGGGTTGACATAAGTTAGGTCAAGGCTGTGACTGGACAGTAGAAAGATAAGGTGGGGACAAAGCTTTTGTAAGGTGGGAGAGAAGGAGAAGGAAGGGGAATCAAGATTGAAGTGGAGAAGGATGACCCAGATCTGGGTGGACTTGAATTGCCAAGGTAGTTGGGATGGATTTCTGTAGACAACTTTATCTTATCTAGGTGGGGAGTTTACATCCTTATCAATTGGTTGTGAGTTTATTGTGTGGAAGTATTGTGGCTTGAGAATTTAACATATAAATCTGATTGTGGGTTACAGTCTGTTGGGTCTTGATTTTAATGGGTTGTTGGGAGTTTATGCCATAGCTATTAGGGGGAAGATGTTGGAAATGTAAACAGAGCAGGGGCAGAGAGTTACAAGAGGATAGTCACTGCTGGGAGCAGGGGGTGGCTGCTGGAAATGTGAGCAGAGTCCACAGTAAGAGAGGTAAGAGATAGGCGGTCTCTGTATGAAACTGGCGTGGCAGCCACCCACCTTGGGAACTAGATGGGTAGAGAGATTGTTGTCTGGGTCAGAGAGGAGCTGCTGAGATAAATTAGCACTAGTTCCAGGGGCCCTCGAACTGGAAACGAGAGAGAGAGAGAGAGAGAGAGAGAGAGAGAGAGAGAGAGAGAGAGAAGATGGCAAGGGTACATGCAGGAACCGGTTCCACCCTTTTTAGTTTTTACCTCATCAGGACTTCTTGCACACCTTCCCTGGTTAGCCCCTCTTATTAAGCACCTGTTAGTGGCATGGTTATCTTTCAACAAGACATGCTGTTGGGAACTTGCAGAAGATGTTTTTTGTCACTGTTTTGTTTTGTTTGTTTGTTTCTGGACTTCAATTTTCTCTTCAGTCCAGCCAGGGATGTAAAGCCTAAGATGTTGTCAGACTGGTATTTATCGAACTTCAAATTCCACACTTTGATGAAGACAGTATCCCCTATCATCAGTAAGAGTACAAGCAGGTAACTTAGAGAGAGAAGCATCAACCAAACAGATCCATGAACTGAATTGACCCAGGAGAGGTGATAGCGACCTTGTAAGTAGCCAGTCCCTCTGCTCTAATTGCACCAGGTAGCTGCTCCAAGACATGCTCCAGGGAGTCTGTCCAGACAAAAATGGCCCAGTTTGAAAACAAGTGTTCAACACAAGAAATTATACAAAGCTGGAACTGCCTGAGATGGTTGGCATCTGAGGATGAAGTAGAATGGACGGTAGAGGCTGAACTATGTGTTCTAAAGATGACTCAGTTGACCCATCCAGCCATACAAATATGGCCTCTGATCCCCAGCCTCCCCTGTGACTAGGGCACAGTTAAACACTGTATACCTGCCCATCAGCCTAATGGATAGAAAGGAAGAGAGACAGAGTGCACATAAGACAATGGAAAAAAGGGAAACAAGGGATTTAAGAGAACGAGGGAGTTATCTGTGGGAACCACCAACCTCCACAGCTCAGGCAAAGCATCTGTCATAGGCCTGAACTCACTTTGTACCAATCTTAGTCTTACTCCAATTATACCATATAATTTTTAATCATGTTATATTTTTCATCATAAAAACAAGAATACACTTTGCCTTTACACATAAAATAAATAAAAGATGTACAAATGGCATCATTAAATATGGAAGAAGATGCATGTACATAAAAGCAATACTAACTAGATTCAGCTGGTTGGTTTTGTGTGTGTGTGTGTGTGTGTGTGTGTGTGTGTGCGCACACGCGCGCGCACGTGCGAGCACGCAGGCACGCATATTATATATATGTAACAAAAATTTTATTATATATATGTAACAAAAATAATTAAGGAAGAGGCCATGAATTTGAGAAGGAATAGAGGGACATGGCAAGAGTTGGAGAGAGTTGAGGAATGGATAGAAGTAATATAAATGCAGTACTTATATATGAAATTCTCCAAAAAATTAATTTAAAAATATACAGTATGTTACAAAATACAAAACACAGAAGGATAGCATGCTGCAAGGGAGGGCTACTCGGGAAGCATGCTAAAAATCCTGGCTTATTTATTCACTTTTCATTAATGTATTCCTTTTTTTCCTGCATCCAGTCAATGAGTATGTCCCAGGCTCCATGATGAATACTGAACACGACGATCCAGTTCCTCCCTGACAGGAGCTCCCAGGCCAGCAGGACAGAACAAGAAATAAAACATAAATAAGTGGTTATGCAGTTCTAGCCTTCTAAGTCAAATGGAGGAGACAGTCACGCGTTGTTGCTATTTAAATATCTTCCAAAAGGGCAGTCAGCTGGGTGGAAAATGTCTGACCGGCAAGTAGTCAGCTAGGAGTGAGGCTGCCTGCGCCCCTCTCCCAACCATGGTAAAATTTCGAGTGGCTTGATCAGATGATGGCTGATGCAGGACAGAAAGTCAGTTTCATCAGGGATGTAGCCATGTAAGGTTACCCATGCATGTATTGGCTACACCCATGCCCACAATGGCAGCACTAATGGGACTCAGTGGTAGTGTAGAATATAAACTTGGGAGGAAGATGGGGGTTGCATTGGAAAGCAGTTGCAAGAGAAGGTGTGGGGTGAATATGGTCTCTGATCCCTAGCCTCCCCTGTGACTAGAGCACAGTTAAGTACTGTATACCTGCCTGTCTGCCTAATGGGTAGAAAGGAAGAGGGACAGAGCACACATAAGACAAAGAAAAATGGGAGACAAGGGATTTAGAGAGTTAGGGGATTGGTTATCTCCCTATGACTAGGCTACATTGTATAGATGTATAGAATTCTCAAAGAATACATTTGAAATCTGTTTTTAAAAGGAAATACCTGATGGTTGTACCTGTTCTACAGGGAATGAGACCAAGGTCTCCTGCATTCTGAGTTGCGGTCCGCTGAGGTGGGTGTGTGACGATCCCAACAAATCAGTTCTAATTTATTAGATTTCTGCTTGCCTATTGCAAGATGGTGCAGCTATGCTCACAGGCTTCACTATGATGTCTACATGTTTATTTACTATAAAGTATACATCTGTGGTCCCTATAAAAGCTATGTGTACAGATCTCATTATGCAATGAACTTAGGGAAAGAGACACAAACACCACAGTGAACTTCTGGAGGGTAGCCCATGCTGGGAAAGAATTTCTCCTTCCAGAACCTGGTAGAATGCATCACTTCAATGTCAAGACCATCTTGGCGTTGGCAGCCTGCAAACTCTCCTCCCCCAGCCAAGAGTATATTTCACTAGCATGAGAGCAGGAGTGACAGAATGGGGTTAGGACAGAAGGAATGATGTGGCTTTTTTTTTCTTTTTCTCCCTTCAAAATTCCAGTCTGAAGTACTGCAGAAGAGAAGAAGGTTAGGAGTCAATGGTGGTAGTGCTCTTGGATGAAGTAAGCAGAAGATGCTTCTCTCTATGAAGATGTAGGGTCACTGGGAGCACAGGGGCTCAGGGCCTAGAGGGAACTACTCCATCAGAAAGCCCAGGGCTGGGATTATAGCTCAGTGGCAGAGAGCTTGTCTAGCACACTTGATGGTCAAGGTTCAATCCCCAGCACTATAAAAAGAAGAAATAATAGAAAACTGAAAATGTAGCTCAAAGGAAGATTACTTGTCTAGCATACACAGAGCTCTAGGTTTAATACCCCTTTATGCTTTTCATACTTCACAAAGAAGGCAGAGGAGGGAGAATATGGAAAGGAGGAAAGGAGGGAGTAGTGGAGGATGAGGAGTGAGAGGAAGAAGAGGAGGAGAAGAAAGAACAGAAGTTGCTGCTCAATTACAGATCAATTCTTGCAGTAAAATTTTCATTTCTTCTTGGTCCACTCATGACATTTCTCTAGACCTTGGGTGTCACCCAAGGAAAACGAAAATGACTGCTTCCCCCAACAACATGGACTGTATGAATATGAAGATGCATATTGTAGGAAAACATGTTAACTTAATGAGACAAACAGCTACTGAAGATAACCGCCTCTGTCCCTATTAGCAAACTAAAACTTTTATTTAAAGTGTCCTACCTTCTGTAAAGCACCTTACACCAGGGATAAGTTGATGTCCCTAGGAAATGCTGTAGCACTATGTGCAGAGGTCTTTTGCAACCCATAAAGGTTTACCATGGCTATAGTAATTAATTTAAATTTAATTATGATTATGATCATAATAATTATCATAACTTAATTAATTTTTCCTTGCCTGTTTGAGACACAGTCTCAGTTTGTAACCCAGGCTGGTTTCCTGAGTTAATTATTCTACTCTGAGTGGTTGAATGAGTACATGAATAATTAGAGAAACAGATGACCGCACATTTCAAAAGTCACTCACAAGAAGTCTCTCCACATAAAGAAATTAATTACCAAAATGCATAAGAAACTAAATAACATCTTTTATTTTTAAAAAGTGGAGCAAGGATTTCCATAGACAGAAGGAATATAAAAAGGTGTTCAACACAGCCAATCACCAGGAAAATGAAATGTGAAAAATCCTAAAGGGATAGGACCACTTTATACCTCCAATAAAGGGCATTATTTAAAACGAAAACTAGAAAATAACTAGTGTCCGTGTACAGGGGATAAACAGGAGGCCTAGGCCTTGGAGGGAATGCAAAAGATTAAGCATTGTGGAAAACTTAAGAAGAAAACAATAATAATTTGTTAAAATGATGTGACAAACTGACCTCAAAATTCCTATCTTTATACTCATAAATTAGTGCAAATTAGTGACCTCATCAAAGAAGTTTCTTTCTCCAGTGGATAAAGGCTAATGCAGAAACTCACAACTGCTCAAAGTCCAGAAAATAAGAGTCAGCAGAGTGCTCAGCTAACATAGGATTCAGTATTGAATCCACTCTCCACAAGGCTCAGGGAACATCATAGAAGACGGGGAGGACTGAGGTTTGAGAGGACTGGAGCAAAATAGTATTTTCTGATCACTACATGATCAGTGCTCTCAGGAATTCACAATCACTTCTTGCATAAGATCTGTACAATATCAAACCAATCAGCATCAGCCTTCTAAATGAGGAGTTGCTATCAGCCAATGGCTTTCAGAGAGGGAGAGTTGGTTTCCTATAAGATATGGCCTCTTGGGCTGGAGAGGTGGCTCAGTGGTTAAGAGCACCGACTGCTCTTCCAGAGGTCCTGAGTTCAATTCCCAGCAACCGCATGGTGGCTCACAATCATCTGAAATTGGATCTGATGCCCTCTTCTGGTGCGTCTGAGGACAGCTACAGTGTACTCATATACATTAAATAAATCTTTAAAAAAAAAAAAAAGATATGGCCTCTTGCAGGTCAATCACATTTCAGAGAAAGGCTCCATACTCAGAAGAATATAGATAGCAAAAATTAGACTTGCTCTGTCATCAACTTTTAAAAGTAGAACAAAAAGTTGGTAAGGGGTTGGGAGGTAGGAGGTAGATCTGAGAGGAGTTAGGGAGAGGATTAATGAGCCCAATATCATTAATACATGAATACATTGTATTCATGCATGAAATTCTCAGAGAATTTGTTATATTTTGAAATGTTAAAAATAGAGCTACTTACTATATTGGGCCCACCAATTTCAATTCAGAATATTTAGCCAATAGAGTTAAAACTAAGAGTCTCAGAAGGATAACTCTCGTATCCATTGCAACAGTACCTTCACTTCAATAACTGAGAAGCAGAAGCAACACTGATGAAGATGGGTGTCCATTGCTGGAGGAATGGATAAAGAAAGCGTGCTATATACATCCAATGAAATCACATTCAACAACAAAACAGTAGGGAGTCTGGCTGTGTTCTACAATGGGTCGAGCTTTGTGGATTCTGTGCTAGGTGAAATAAGGCAATCTCAGAACAACAAATAAGACATGATTCCATTCCTATTGCTATCTAAAGTACAAACCTCACTGTAACAAGAGCCAAAAATGCCATAGGGGTGGAGTTCTGCTCAGAAGACATTGAGTTCTAGAGAGTTGATGTACATGTACAATGTTGAGCCTCTGGGTATCAATGCTCTTTGTGCTGCTCACTGAAGATGTGCACTGAGGGGGCTGGAGAGACGGCTCAACAGTTAAGGGCACTTATGTCTCTCCCAGTGGAGAGTTCAGTTCCCACCCACACAGGGAGGCTCACAACAGTCTCCATGTTTCAGCACCAGGGAATCTGACTCCTTCTGGATGTCACACATCCCTCTGTGGCGTGCACATGCACATGCACATGCACACGCACACACACACACACACACAAATACACTTGATTAAGAATAAAAGGAACCTTTAAAAAGACATGTTCAGAGGTTAGAGTCCTTGTTATACATATTTACCATAACAGTGAAGTATTTTTTAAAAAGCCTTGGCGACATTACTGCCCTAGTTTTTTGAGATCAATGACTCAAACTTTATTCTGTCTTTTGTTCAGCACAATGCCTATCTTTGGAAATTTAAAGGAAATAAACTATCCTTTTAAGGAGAAGTCTAGAACCCATATTGCAGTTGCCTTGGTTTGGAACCAACAATCATAAAATGTCAGCATCAGAGGGCAGAATGTAGAAATTGACAAAGCTGTCTTCAAGTTCACAAATGAGAAACCTGGGAAGCAGAGGTAATCAAGGTCTAACTAAGGTCCCACCGCAAGTTGGCATGCTAAGAAGTAGCTGAGCTCCCAACCCTGAACCATTGTCCAGCTTGGGGATGCTGTTCAAAGTCAGGTTGTAAATCAAACCACCTGGGATCACAAATGAGACATGATCAGGACCCAGTAGAGTAGCCGAATGTAGGACTAAGGTAAGTGGACCTGTGATGTGCAGATGTGTTGGCATATGCCAAGGATGACAGGACAGTCATGGGTGTTGTTCCTCAGCAGTCTTCTACATTATTTATCATTACTATTATTATTATTATTATTATTATTATTATTTATGTTTCTTGAGACAGGTTGTCTCAAGCCTAGAGATCATCCTATCTATATTTCCCCAAAAGTGGGGTTACAAGCACATTGTACAACAGCCAGCTTTTCACACAGGTGTTAAGAATCAAACTCAGGTCTTCATACTTGTCCAGCAAGTACTTTATCCACTGAGTATTCCTCTAGCCTAGCATGCTCTGTCCAGTAGAAAACAAAAAGATATGCTGGCCTGGCTGACATGAGCTCAAACTGTTCTCAGTAAAACCTACCCAGGATAGATGATTCTCATTCTTTAAACAGCTAGACAGTAATGACACTCACCAATAGCCAGCCTTCTGTTCCCAATAAAACATTTGTAAATGCATTATCTCTGAGGACTTCCTCTAGCCACACAGCCTCAAGTCATACTCCCAGCCTCCCTCAGGTTGGGAGGGGTGAGTCATCACTTCCGGTCTCAGGTTTGCCTCACAAAATCAAGGTTCCTGCCAAGTTTGCCTTTCCCATTGTCTAGAAGGGTCGGCACAGAGGTGGTCACAATAATTATTTCTGCTAATTTAATAATCACAAAAATCTCTGCTCATATTGAGGGAAAAGAAGAAAAGAAGGAGGAGGAGGAAGAGAGGAAGAAGAGGAGGAGGAAGAGGAGGAAGAGGAAGAGGAAGAAGAGGAAGGAGGAGTAGGAGGAGAAGGAGAAGGAGGAGGAGAAGGAGAAGGAGGAGGAGGAGGAGGAGGAGGAGGAGGAGGAGGAGAAGGAGGAGAAGGAGGAGGAAGGAGAAGAAAGAAGGAGGAAGAAGAAGAAGAAGAAGAAGAAGAAGAAGAAAGAAGAAGAAGAAGAAGAAGAAGAAGAAGAAGAAGAAGAAGAAGAAGAAGAAGAAGAAGAAGAAGAAGAAGAAGAAGAAACTTGTAGGTTTAATTGACAGTACCAAACATAAATAAAAACGTGTTTTGTTTTGTGGTACTACATTTTATGTCCAATGTGCCCTCTGCACATTCAGCTATCACTCCACCATGTCCATGCTGGGTGGAAACTAGTAGCCATGGTATAGTAAGTAGGGTTGCTGGGAGTTATGCTTGGGTCCCTGGGTCCCAAAGGTTCAGATGCTCTTCACCACCAGTTCACAGTGGGGCTGAATAAATCACCTGGTTTCTTAAGTTCTCCTTCTGGCTATAAAGAGCTAAGATTGGGGTGGGGAGATGAGGCGGAACACAGAGAAGCTGTCTTACTTGGGAATGTAGGACTGTGAAAAGCACGCTTTGAGCATCACTCATTCTTATAGAAGTCCCCTGCTTCTTCCTGACGTTTGGCTCTCTTATATCATTAAACAAACGTGTACATTTGCTGTGGTTCTGGTATGTAAAAGCCCAACTAGCTTTTCCCACTAAACCTCTGGAAAAGGCTTTGGGTTCAAATTTGTCCCCAAGTTTGAGATCTGAGAAGAAGTAGGGATGAAAGCCAGGGCTGGGAGTGCCATATATTATATGCCTCTTCTAGGAAGGCATGTCTGTGCTCAATAATTAAAGCTGTAAACCTTTCTAGAGGAAAACATGGATATGAGCATTCGATGAGATCAGTCACTCTAAGCTGTCAAGTGGGACAGACAGCAGAGTTCAGGTCAGCTCAGGGTTTGCTGCCGAATAAGTTGGTTTGGTTTGTTTTCCCTTCGTGTAAGCAAAAACTTTCCATTTCAGAGCCTTGTGGATTTATGCAACTGTGAAGCCTCTGCCATGGGAAAATTAACTGTTTTCTTTGTGTCTCCATCTTCTCCCTTGTAAGATGTGCAGAGGTGTTCTTACTTCACATAAGCCGTATCTGGTTTGGGTTAAGTAAATAAATGCACAGTCGTCAGTCCAAGTAATGAACTGCTGAAGGTAAACCCCAGAAGCTGTCAAGTGCTGGCTGTTTATCCTTTTGTCTTTCCCATAGCCAGCACTCCGCGGTTCTAAATAGTCAAGTTATATTTAAACACTCAAGTTTATCAGTGGAAAAGATTGAAGTGCGCTCTATCCTTTGCAGGCAATTGCCTTGTGAATTTTAAAGAATCGGGCTCTTTTTATTAGAGCCCATAATAGAAAGCTGAGCATCCCCATGTGGAGAGGGCAAAAAAATGATTTTAAACAAGAATTGGGGATTAAGATAACTTTAAAAGCGAGTGGGATTTGGACACATCAAAGGAAGGAAAGGATGTCCATTAAGGAGTAGGAAGAAGGTTAATTCTAGAAACAAGTCAATCTGATCTCCAATATGGCCTCAGAATTTAGGAGCTAGGTAACACAGACCAGCCACTTAACCCCCTTAGGTTAAAATTGTGGTGATATCCAACTTTCAGGATCAGGGACAATGAGATGGCTCAGCAGGTAAAGGTGCTTGCACGCATGCATTTGTGCAAACACACACACACACACACACATACACACACACACACACAAATAAAAGTTCTGGGAGCCTGAGACACTGTGCACGTGAAGCACTCAGAATAATTGTAAGCAAGTTCCCATGATATCAGCCATCAAACTCCATTGGAGAAAAACAAACCCATTTGAGGCTGGCATTAAGAGTATTCTTCCCTCAGCCCTCATTATCCACCCAGACACAGATTTATACACTGACTTTCTGAGCATCCTATGACCAAGGCTGACGACAAATCACCTCTCTTCTTTGACAAGGGATTGCTGCTTTGGGCATTGACAAAATGGATGTTACCCACCAGCACTTTAGGTGCTGAGACTGTATTCTCAGAAATTATAGTGAATTATCCTAGCGTTCACTTCAGTTCCTGTTTTCTGTGTCAAATGAAGAATTATAGAACACAGAGATTGGTAGTCTACCTTGGGTACGGCTGAGAAGAAAAGACATAACTGAATGAAATCAGCTGTGGGTTCCTTTGAAATCCATGCAGGGATTTGGGAGTGGGGTCTTTCTCAAGTGCATTTGGTTTTTGGTATTTCCTACAAAAAGCCTCATTTGAAGATGCTTTCTAACAGCAATAAAATTAATACCTTGGTTATATAACTTTCTGCTCCTTGGTATCCTTTTCTTCCTTTTCACTTATTCATATCCTTCTCCAGGGCCCCTTTCTCTCACACATACACTGAAGATGTCATCATCCCCTGGGGGTCTGTAAGAAGCAGAGTGCTTGAGCTGGAAACTAGACAGCACTGTCTCCTTCCCTGTGTGTGTGGATATTCCCTCCATCCCTTAGAGGAAAATAAGCAAATCTGCCCATGTTGTTATTGTCACCAAGTGGCACCAAACACGGGGAGTATTACTGGTCTCTAATAAATAGCATCCCTTAACAAGCTGACAAAGCCGGAGTGTGCCCAGCCTGCAGCCTGAATGAGACAGGTGACTGACATAGAGCTTAGCAGGAAACCATATAACAATGCAATGGCCCAAGCTGCCAATGCAAGGATCACATTCTTTATAGCAATGAAAGTATTGCATCCTTTAGAGCTGGTGCTCCTTGAAAGTCAGAAAACACAGAGGCCCTGCTGATAACCTGCACCCATGCCTCTCCCCAAGAACCCAGACAGACTTTTGCTAAGTTCAACATGGCGCACCCATGGCAAATTTCACAGTAGAGCTATTGTCTGCATACTTAGCCTTCATTGCCTTCTGCCATGATAATCTCTGTCCTAGTCTGAATTATACTTATGCCAGTAGAGCCCACTGAGGGCAACGCTGTTCCCATGTGAGAGACTCTACATTGACTATGTAATGGGTCTTGCTAATTTAGCACTTGCCATTACCTTATTATAGTGACATTATCGTGCCCATTGTGCAGGTGACAAAACCAAGGAAGCACAATATGAATGCAATCTCCTACAGCCACCTGCATGACAATTCATCATTCAGACTTACATTATAGCTTAAGTCACAGCTTTGTGACTAAAATGCCTCCGTTGGGGGCTGGACGAGGAGCTGAGTCATAGGGCGCTCACCCAGGATGCTTGTGGCCCTCTACGCCATCCATCATAAGGTAAAACTGATGAAAAATACAAACATTCAAGTTTAAAATTTTCAGGTAAATTTTTTAAGAGAAAATTTTAACAAACCAATTCGTGCTCTAACATAGTCATAAACAATGAGTATTTATTTGTTTTGTTTAGTTTGCTTTCGCAGGAAGAGCTCACTTAGTAGCCCAGGCTGGCCTCTAACTTATGATCTTCCTGCCTCAGTCTTCCAACTGTTAGGAGTACAGGCATGCACCACCATGCATGGCCAGAAGTAATGTTTAAGAAACTTTAAAGGAAACAGTTCAAAATAATGCCCCCAAAAATAAGAAGGACACACATATCTTAAATTGTGTTCTACTTTCTTTTCTCTCCCATCTTCTGTTTAAATGAAATTAACTAAGGATGTCCACCAGGCAACACACAGGCAGGTTTTTGAGGGTAATACAAAGTGGCAAGTCTCTGTGCCTCCAGGTTTAGGGTAGTCTCCTGCTTTAGTGTGAAATGGCACTGACATGGAGAGGAGAATGTGATGGGGTGCCATGATATTCCCCCAGCATCTCCCCATACATATCCCATCTGGAGAAGCCAGCCTCAGACAGATGAGTCTTTTACGGTGAGGGTAGGGCCGATCTCTGATTTCCCCTGATGTACGGAACATGATTCTTTCTCTAAACCAGGAGAATGTTTACCAGGACCAGTATTGGCCTGGGACCAGGGTCCTGGGGAACTACAGACCCTGAGTTCAGATTCTGAGAACCCAACTCTTCCTAAGAGACTTAGGCTATCAGTCCCAAGGCCAATGTGTACCTTGTCTCCGACACCTTTGAGATATGTCATGCCCACCTTGTGCAACATAGTTTGATTAGTTTCTTGCTGACTTTGACCCATTGTATAATAGTTTTCTGCTGCTCTGTCCCACCCCCACCCCCATGCAAACAGTATATAGGATCCTATACTTCTTAATAAACTTGCTTGACATAAACCATCAGGTTGCAAAAGACCTCGTAACCCCAGCCTCCTGTCTTTTTTATCTTCCCACCTCCTGGACCTTCCACTTAGGGCCCTTCTCTGAAGAACATCCATTTGGTCCAGGTCATCCCACACTTCCTTACTCTGATAATGGGTCCTTTCCAGTTCTCCAACCTTCCATGTCCACAGTAATTATAGAGCAGAAAGCTACTTACTATTCACTGAGGCAGTCCAATGCATCATTGCTGTTTTTCAGAAGAGAGGAACAGCCCAGAAAAAAGTGACATAGGGAATTTAAAAATTATTGTGATTTTCATTGTACACATTCATTGTATCTGCTACCATACCACATAAGGAATTTTCATTCAAACATGTTGTACATTAAACATCCTCCTATATTCTTCTCTTCCAACTCCATCCTGCCCCCTTTAGAGCCTTGATACAAAGGGAACTTGTTTGCCTGGGAGAAAGATTTGGAAAGTGGGATGCAGAATTAAAACATCTGGTTTGTCTCATCTCAGATCTGCCACCAAATAGCTGACACCACACAGATATTGTGCATGAAGAGTGCGTGTGTCTTTTTGAGTGTCTTCTTGGATGAAGGACACCTGAAAAAAAGGCTTTGGCTGGCCCCCAGTGTACTACAAGCTTCAAAATCTCAGTAGACCAAAGTTTTCCTCTGACAGATAGGGCGTCAGCACCACGGACAACAACTCAGTGGTAGAGAAAGACTACAGAATGGATTTGTCTGTGCCAGGCTTTCACCTGGAGAGGCAGCCATGACTGCGTGAATTCATATTCGAGAGGTCAGTAATGGAAATGTCATAAAATACCAGCAGTGAGATGGACTAGGGGTTTGTCTAGTAGAACTCCAGAGCACGAGCACTTCCAGGGCAGATGTGTGAGGCTTTAAACTAATAACGTGTTCCAGGTTCATCAGCAGGGGACCTGGCAGTCACTGGGGTCTTTGTGGTCCACTGAGATGATACCAACAGCATGGGGGAAGGCCAGCCTCTCATTGCCCTGTGAGCATATGCCTAAGGAAGTTGCTTCAGCCTTGCTTTTGATCTGGCCTAGTTTAGAAGATGAATCAGCAGCTTTCCACAGACTATGAAAAAAAAAAAAGCAACTCTAATTTAAACCCTTCTCCATACCTCTCCCTGTTCCATGACCCTGGCTCCTTGGACCAAGGAGCTCTTACAGGAACCTGACCCAAGAGAATCTGCACCTCAGATTTCCAGTCTTTTTCCTTGGCCCTCATTTCCTGATCAACAATCAATTGTAGTCAATTACAGTTGGAAGCTGGAAGCTAGATTGCTGGGAGAGAGAGGGTTTACGAGGGTAAACGGCAAGTAGAGGATGCAATGAGAGGGAGCTGCCACCGCTGCAGGGAGGTGAGGTCATCACTCTTCTGAGACTTTCAAGTCACTACTGGTGAGTTGTGAGACAGCTTTAAGATAAATATCAGCCAGCTTGTGATTATGCTGCTACTAAATTTAGTTATGGTGAAAAACTAAAGGAATATCAGATGTAATTATGGTAAGGTTTTTTGTTGTTGTTTGTTTGTTTTTGTTTTTGCAAGGGAAAAAGAATTTTTTTTCTGGAGTTAAACATAAGTGACATAGCTTAGGAACACAGATTTAGGTTGCCCCAAATATCATATTCCAACATGGTAACTGTCTCAGGAAGCTTTTATAGTAACAGAACAAAAGGAAGTCATAAATCAACACACTTTCTAAAATACTTCAGTTGACTTTATCAGCAGTGCCACTTAGAGAAATCTCTGTTGAGAGCCTCAGATGCTTTCTGGTGGCCTCCTTAGCCTTTCAGTTGGTGCAAGCTTGGAGTCTGAGCATTCCAAAAAGTATGGTGAATTCTAACCTTAAGTAGGAAAGAGGGTTACTGTGATCAAGATAACTTAGCTCCTCCATATGTTCTTGAATACATGCACGCATGCATTTGTTTATTTACTCACCAGTTATGCTCAGCACACCCTACTGTGGTACCCTTAAGGGATATGTAAAGATCCAGGTTCTGACCTCCAGATGCCACAGACCACAAGCGAAGATGATGTAATGTGTAAATACAGTAAAATGTGAGGTCAGCAAGTGTTCTTTCCTTACCCTACATATCCAGTTTGCCAGTAAGTCTGACAGATTAAATTAATAACAGCAACAACAACAACAACAATAATAATAATAATAATAATAATAATAATAATAATAAAACATGCATAGTGGATGATGCTGGGCAGGTAGTTCACTTGCTTAAAGTATTTTCATATCAAGCATGAGAGCCTGAGTTTAGATCCCCAAGGCCTAAGTGAAAACTTGCTTAAAGTATTTTCATATCAAGCATGAGAGCCTGAGTTTAGATCCCCAAGGCCTAAGTGAAAACTCAGGCTCTCATGCTTGATATGAAAATACTTTAACCAAGTGAACTACCTGCCCAGCATCATCCACTGTGCATGTTTTATTATTATTATTAAACACATCTGGGTGTGTTGATGCACGTCTGGAATCCCAACACTATCTGATGTCAAGCAGAGACGGAACCATCCCTAGGAGCTGTGGGCCAGCTATCCTGGCCTAGATAGTGAAGGTCTGAGCCAATGGCAGATGTTCCCTCAGGTGTCTGAGATTGTCCCCTACCCTCTACACATGTGCTCACACTTGCACACACACACAGGAGAACACACATATGGACACCAGATCTGCCCATCAAAAAAAAAAAAGCTGAAGAGATGGCTCAGCAGTCAGAGGAGTACTTGCTTCTTATACAAAGGACCGGAGTTCGAGGCCAGGAAGCTCACAACCACCTGTAATTCCAACTCCAGGAGGTGGGATGCCTTCTTTAGGACTTAACAGCCAACTACACTCATGTGCACAAACACCCACGTGCATATATATATATATATATATATGTGTGTGTGTGTGTGTGTGTGTGTGTGTATGTATATATATATATATACATATATAAAGCATGCCTTCAATTTTTCCTCTTCTGTCCACATGCATTATTATAAACACTCTAGCTCATGTGGTCTCTATCTGGACCACTATCTGGAAGCATGTATGAGAGCATCTGAGGTACTATTATCCCCTCACTGTAATTCACTGTTGAGAAATAGCAAGAATGAGCTACTGATCTAAAAACAAAACAAACAAAACATTAAAAACCTTGCCACTGCCCTATTTAAAATGAGAAGATTTCTGACACACTTAGAATTGAATGACATGAAATGCCCTGTACAATTTCTCCCTGTCAACTTTACCCCTGTCCTTCCTCATGATCACCAGGCTGTATCCACACTGACCTCCTTTGAGCTACTGTCATCTGAAATATTTGCTTGGCTCTCCCTTCTTCTCACTTCAGCATATGTAGTACACTCTCCAGGTGCCCCATCCTTCTCCAGGCTCCCTCACATTAAGGTTCTCTTCCAGCCTGCCTCGTTGGATTTCTTCGTGGAGCTTACCTAATGCCTTATTTATCCAAGGACTAACCTTTGCAGTATGTAATGTGGAAGGAGATCCATTATGAAGAGGCCAGAATCAGAGCCAGTTCCTATTGGGAACTTTTCAAAAGCATGGGCAGCCTGAGCACCGTGACCTGACACCACAGCACTGCAGACCTAAGATTTTTGACCAGGACTGACCTTTGACCAACCAGGACTCTCCTTATTTGTATAACAGGGTTTACATAAATGGGAATAATTTGTGCAATGGATCATGTTAAACACAGAACTGCATATCAGGACTATGCACCTCCAGAAGGCATGAAACACATTCCAAAAACATAATGCACACAAAGAATCTAACTCTAATGGAAAAATTACATCTCAAGTATAGACAGACAGATGCACACACGCGTGCGCGTGCGCACACACACACACACACACACACACACACACTCATCCTCTTCTTACATCACATTGGACAATAGCTTAGTTATTCTCTAGAATGACACCCCTGTCTGTCTGTCTGTCATCTGTCTGTCAATTCCTTCCCAAGGCCATAGTGTGACATTAGTACACTTATAATATGCTTAGATGAGAACAGAGGACCTCTGACCTGTGTGATCTCCAATGGTAATCTTTATATAATGCCAGTTTTTTCTGAATGAAGTTTTTAGAAAAGTGTTCCTCCCAAACAGTGGAGGAAAAATTTGGAAGGCATCTCATAGCTTGTGTCACTCACACAAGATGTCAGATCACTGAAATATCTTTGTCATGGCAGGTTCAAGGAAACAGTATTAATTTATTGGGTTTTTTGAGAGGAGTAAGTAGGATACATTTCATTGTGTGTATGAAGGTGGAGGTCAGAGGTCACTGCTCCAAAGTAAGTTCTCTCCTGCTACCTTGTGGGATCCAGGGATTGACCTCAGATCATCAGACCTGCATGCAAATGACTTCATCCACCTAGCCATCTTGCCAATACAATTTGTATTTATTTTTAAATTTTTATTGGTGTATATAACTTTTATATGATACCAATAACACATAGGTCAGAAGAAAATAGATATAATTCATAAATAGTTCTGAAACATCATAAGAAGTATCAATCTATGCTCAAATATTCACTCTTGCACATGTGTGTACTGTGACCAGATGCTTGTAGATATACGTGGATAGATGTAAGTTATTCAGCCAAAAAGAAAAATGCTTATACATGTAAATGAGATTATTTCCATTAAAATCCCTGGGAAACAACCACAATGTAAGAGAAGGCTTTTCCCTAGCTCTCTGGGTGCCTGCAGTGCTATTGTTCAAACTTTCAAATCAGGGAGAAATCCCTCTCTTAAGATTAAAAGTTACCTGGGGTAGGAGCCATGAAAATGACTCGTGCCTTTAAACAAAGCTTCTATGTTTAGGAGCATTGACAAATTCATCCTCTCCTTCATCCTCATGGAGACACTTCTCCCCATTTAATAGAGACTCTCAGCAATTAAACTCTTGCAACACAAGGCAGCTAGTTCTAACCCATCCAAGATCAAATTCTATCTCTTTGGACTCAACAAAGAGACAAGAATCTAGAACACTATGCTGTATATTTGTATCAATCTTTATTAAATGTAGTGTAGCTTGAACTTCTGATCTTCATGCCTCCGCCTCCCACATGTAGGATGGAACCCAGTGCTTTGTGCATGCTAGGCATTCTACAAACTGAGAGCGCTCATTTTTGAGGGTGCAAAGATAATAGGACTCTATTAGAAAGGGAACTCAGGAAAGAGTAGATCCTGTACCCCACACAGACATACAGGTAGGGAGAAAACTTGCCCAACTTTGGGCAAAGAGTTTTTGGTGAACGTCTTCTCCTTGGGGCCTCTTGCTAGCCCATCCTCCTCCCTAAGCTATTCCTTCTCATCCATCACTAGACTCAGATCAAATTTCCAACTTATTAATCTTTTGGAGTAGTGCTGTTTCAGCAGGAAGCCATCAAGGTGACTGCTGAAAACCCAGAAGAGGACAAAAGAAAAACTGGAGATGGCCAATGAGACAGAGAACTAGGGGAGCGCAAGTCGGATGATGCAGCAGTGAACCACACAGAGAGACTGGCAGGTAACCTAAGTGTAAGAGAGAAAGCAAAATAAAGGCACACGGCCACTCAAAACCATGATCCATCAAACCCTCATGTTGTTCACTAACTGCTACAGGACAATCCCAAACATAAGACTTGACATTGGGCCATTCGTTTTCAAACTAAGGCATATGGATGCCAATAGATTCAGTAAATTGAGAAGCCCTTTCATCCAAAGTTCAGCTAGAACTACCTCTGAAGTCTATACTTGAGTGTGATTGAAGCTTATCCAACCATAAATCAGGTAGTATGTTCTTGACTTTGAACTCTCTGGACCTTCCTGTTCCTAGGTGCTCAGGTTTGAGGAATCAGCAATAATGAGACTTAGAACAGTGGTTTGATTCCATTTGGATCAGCTTGCCTGTTGTGATCTTTGATTAGGTACTTAGTCCCTAATCAAGCACTCGCTTGGCCCTGAGCATTACCACACCAGTGTCTGTTCCCAGTCAGAGCCAGATTAGAAACAAGACAAACCTAGGCACAGAATTAGCACTAATCCTAGCAACTGGTGAGCCTTAACCCAAGGCAGAGTAAGGGTTATATAGTTCACTCACTCAAACAGTGTTGAAACACCTACTGTAGCCCAGGTTCTCTACTGAAAACCAGGGATGTTGTACTTGGCAGACTATTGCTGGGAGATAAGTATATCAAGAGTAAATCAATTGCAATTTTGCATTTACTGTGGCGATTTAATGCTAAGCTTAAATTCACTCCAATCTTTCCCAAATATTAGCTTATAACCTCCAAGAATGGGCTAAGCCTCATTCCTACCCACAGCAGAATCCAGGCTGGAAGAGCCTGTGTGCAAACTAAAAACCCAGAGGAATAATAGAAAGATTCTTAAAAAACAGTTCAAACACTGGGGATTGCCTGAGAAGCCGCAGGAGCCACCGTTCTATGTGTGGCAACTTGGAAGACAAAAAATGCCCCCATCAAGACAGAAGCAGGAAAGGAGGTACACTTAGAGACAGCCTAGTGCATCGGCACTGCTCAGGAGTGCACAGTGAGATCTACTGTGTGCACACCAATCATTAAGGAAGTGGAAGGGGGAAAATGGAGGCAGAATACAGATCCTGTAAGCAACTATGAGATCCAACAGATAGCAACGGGATCTATAGAAGTACCTGAAAACCTGCCCAGAAGGGAATGGAAGGTGAAAGGACAAGGCATGGAAAGATGAAGGAGATTTCATATACAAGCCTGTCAGACTTGGAGAATTAGAATCTCAAGACTAATTGAGGGGCCTAATGGAGACCGGAGAGATGGCTCAGTGGCTAAAGGCACTTGCTGCCAAACCTGATGACCTGAATTCTATCCCTGAATCTCACATGGTAAAAGAAGTGAGCTGACTTCCAAAAGTTGTCATCTGACCTTCTGACCTTCACTGGTGACCTGTCGCATGCATGCATATACGCCCACCTACACACCAAATAAATGTAAAATACACACATTTTAAAAGAATCCTCAACATGTTTTTAAGAGGTCGGACAAATGACTTTGGATCAATGAATTCTCTGGAGACAGTTAGAAGACCAAGAAGAGAATGGAGCTGGCTATTTAATGGGCAGACTTCAATGCCAAGCAGAAGGTCCTATGAGCAAACGAGTATGTGTTCACGTTCAATTCAGTTTGGAAATGTTAATTAAGGCTCAGCTGCAAGGGGTTCATTCATTTGTGTGTACTCGGAGCTTAGTCTTAATCCCTTACTAATACTCTATGTGGGAGGGACAAGAGCACAGAGCCTGGGGAAGTGAAAGAGGAGAAAGGCCAGAGAAAATGGAGAGGCTTCGCTAACCACTCATATTCATGAATGTGGCATGAGGCCAGAGAATGTGAGGAACTTCCTAGAAACAGATCTTACCAAATTACCAGATCTTATATAGTAAGACAGCCCTACAGTGTCACCTTCTGTTTGTGACTAACTGAAATGTTGAGAGAATGTATTCCCTGGGGAGATTTAAATAATGAGTCCCCCCTCCTTTTCCATAAGGTCCCAATGATAAGCCAAAGTATAATTCCATCAAAGTTCACCAGGGGAAGCCAGGGAGTATATTCAGCTTACTTATAGACCATGCGTGAGGGATTATAGGTAGGAGCATGGGTGACCCCAAAGCAGACCCCTGAAGGTCTGCACCAGAGTGGATGAAATAATCAGTCACAGAAATAGAAGTCCCCTCTGGTAGCCTTCTCCCATCTATATACTTCCCTGTATGCTGAGGCCACCCATGCAATTGGGGCAGAATTACATACAAATGATTGGCTGGGAGGAGAAGCTGGAATCTCAGATGATGGTCCAATGAGTTTCCCAGTCCCTCTTTTGATGAGGGAACTCCAACAGTCAGCAAGTCCATCTGTGATCTTTTGCAATCAGGCACAGCTGATCCAATGAGTGTGGAGGCTGATCTGCTCAGATGACCACACTCTGTCATAGGAAATCACCTTTCTAACCCCTTTCTTCCCTCTAATCTTCAGGGAATTCAGACTACAGGGTTGAGACATAATGCAAAGTTGAGTTGCAAGGGCTGGCTTCTGAGCCATTGAATTAAATCTCTGAGGAAGGATTTTTTTTCTCCAGGTTCTTTAAACTCCAGGAACATAGACTTGGCCATTGTATTCCAGTCCCACCTGGCTTTGCACTAGGCAAGATACAGGGAAAAGGATCAAGGAGAAGAACTAATTCACAGCAATTGAGGTTAATCCCACTCAAAGCCTCAGCCCATGTTAGCAGCTAATCCAGCTAGAGCAGCTTTCATGGGGAGCTCTGATAAACCCTTTAGCCTCCGCAACTCCACATTCATGAGGAGTGTTGTCCATAGCTCAAGAGATCAGAAACCTGTCAGATTTGACAGGCACATGTTACCCACCACCACCACCACCATCACCACCACCACCACCACCCCAGGGCAGAGTCTCCCAGACATGCCAACTGGTACTAAATCTCACCTACCAGGTCTTCATAGTTATAAACAAATCAATACAGCTCTTGGGATTGTAAATCTTCCCCAAAGTCATTTTGTGAGTGTGCTTGTGATTTAATTAGCATTCTCAAAGAGACTATAGAATCTATAAGAGTTAGAATTGGGTCTCAGGTACTTATTTATTATCACTCGTAGGGCCAAGATGGAGCATCGCATAGTGTGGGGATTAGAAAAGGTTCTAAATGTGTGTGCATGCATGTGTATGTATGTGTGTCTGTGAGTAGTGTGTGCATGATTGTGTGCATATGTTTGTACAGGTATGTACATGTATGTAAATATGTCTATAGAGGCCAGATGTCAACATCAGGCATCTCCCTCAATTTCTTTTTGAATTATTTTTTGAGACAAAAGTTCTTATTAAACTTGGAGTTCTCTGATTCAACTAGACTGGTTGTCCAACAAACCCAGGATCCCCCTCTCTTCAACCCCTGCTCCTTACCACCCCAGGTAGGCCCGGCCATGCTGAACTTTTTTTATATAGATTCCAGGCATTGAACACAGTTCCTATCATCTTCACAGCAAGCGTTATACTGACAGAGCAAACCCCTGCCTTCTTATTGGTTTATTAATAACACCAACTCTTAGATACCTGGCTCAGTGGGTCCTCCAGAGATATGAGGGTTGTGTGTTGCTTTCTCTGCTGTCTTCTTGGTTACCATGAGGGTGATCCCTTTGCTTCTTGTTAGTTCATCTTCCAGATGGAATTACAATTCTTCCTAATTCTTTATCAGTCCTGGGCAAAACTACAAAGATCATGTTCAACTCCACTCTCTTAGTTCCATATTCTTATTAGGTAAATTTCCATTTTAACCATCTTCCTAAGAATAACTCAGCAATGCTAACTGCATTCAAGCATCATGCCAGCAACACTACAGTCTATTCCCAGAATTTCCGTCATCCTAAAGAAGCTGCCACACCCATAGGCTACATACAACCCATTCCCCTGCCTCTCCGGCCCTGGTAACTTCCTATCTGCTTCAGGTCTCTATGATTTTCATATCCTGGGTATTTCATATAAGTGGGATAATAGTCATGCCACTGGGTATAAAATGATATCTCATGTTTCAATGTGTATTTTCCTAATGATTCATGATATTGGATATCTTTGTTTATGCTTCTTGGCCATTTCTTCATTTTTCTCACAGAAGTGTTTATTCAAGTCTTTTACATACTTTTTAATTTGCCTTCATATTTCGTAATTGATTGTGAGAAGTTTGTATATATCCTGTATAGTAACCCATTATCAGATATATGATTTGTGAATGTTTTCTCTCATTCTGTGGATTGACTTCCTAGTATAATTTGTATTTATTACCCTTTAATTCATAAAAACAATTACATATAAATATAAATACATGTTCTTAAGTACAAATGACATACAGTATGCCCCAAATCTCAAACTCATTTCTCTATGGCCCCTTTTCCCATGTAGCCCATCACCCCATGTAGTCACACTAGCACTGGCTGGAGGGAATGCTTTTTATCCTTCTCACATCAGACCCTGTAACTTCTCTTGTCTATCATCATCACCACCACCATAACCATCATCACCACCATCCCCACCCTCAGCTGTAACTTTTATTGTTAGTTTGTGAGGTGCTAGAGTCTTTGAATACAACTTTAGCTACAACATCTCTCTTTTCTTCATATCAAATCTTTAAAATTTGCTGCACTATCCTACTTAAAGTCAAAGACACAAACTGAAGCTAGTAACATAGTCAAGGCCATTCACATACTGACAGCTCTCTCTTCCCATTCATGTTTATTTATATTTTCTTCATGGGAGGACTGCATGAGCTTATACAAACTAAAATTCAAACTGATTTTCCTCTAACCAGGTTCTCTGGCTGTTAAAGGCCAGACATTCCTCAGGCAATCTACTGTTAAGGATGTGAATTTCAGGCAAGAGACATGGCTTTTCAAAGTTGTTAGGACCTTCAAAATTATTCCCATAATTCCCATAATTCTCATAAGCAAGAGAAATCTTCAGTCTACTATTTCATAGGCAAAGAAAAGAAAGGTTCTTCCACCCGTTCACCTCATCTGTTTCTCAAAATCCTTGAGCAAGGGAGGAAGTTTGCAAAGCCCTCCAGGCTCTGTGTGACCCCGGTCATATGGTCACTGTGTAAAGATCAGGATTTCACTCCTACAGACTGAACCGTAAACTCACCTACTGAATGCCAACCTTCAATGTAATGCATTTGGAAATGAGGCCATTTGAGGTGGTTAGGGCTTGATAGGTCATTAGTCCTATCTCACCATCAAATGGGATTGATGTCTCCATAATAAGGAGGGACATTGAAGTGGCCCTATTCTCCCCTCTCTCTTCTCCCTTCCATTCAGGGCTTTTTGGATAAATAGATATAAAACACTGCCCCACACACAGGTTACCATACACTGCCCCATTTTCTCAGTATTCTATTCTACCTCTAAATGAGAAGACAAAAGACTCAACACAGCCCATAAGTGGGCCAAACAGACAAGTCTACCAGCTAACCTATAGGCCGGTTACAGGACGGCTTCTTCTTTAGCACACTAAATTTGAGGTTGTGTGCTGTGTTATTTGCTGCCCTGGAAAGCATTCCTACAATTTGCAGTTCTGTAGATGTACAGCAGCCGGTTTGATAGCTTGTAGCCGTCTTCTGTGCTGCTGGCAGACTGCAAGCTTGAGACCATCAACTGAATTCTCTTCACCTCCTTTCCTCCACCAGGAACACAGTGGGAGTCACACCCCCTAATTATGATTTTTGTTATGCAGGAATACAGTGGCATGGAATGAAAAGAAACTTTAATTCCAGTAATAACAGAGGCATATAAATTTGACTAACCCAGGCCCAGAGGATAATTACAACCCAGAGATTAAATAGTTTGGAAATGTGGTATTTTCAGACACTTGTCACTGAGAGTCATCCAAGCCAGACACCCTAGAAACACTGTCCATCCTACCCATGAGGGAAGGAAGCTGTGTGAGGTGAGGTTTGTGTTTGTTGTGCTGTTTTTCTAAGTATACCTTCTCTTGTCCACATGATGCAATCTGGATATAATCTAGAGACAAAGCTGCTGGTGTGGGGGCTAAGAAGATACTAGGATTCCAGTGCTACCATAGTGGGAAACACCCGACAAAGGAAATTTAGGAAAGAGAGAAGCTACCAGGGTGATACCAAAACTTGAAAATGTGTGCCCCTTAAATATTTGATCAACTCTTGAATAGGTCATGTAAGGAGACCATTCCATGAACCCCTGAGAAAAGCTGATGGCTTGAAATTACATTAATCCTTTCATTCCTTTGTTTATGTAGAGACAAGTTCTCTGTAGCCCAGTCTGGCCTCAAACTCACTATACAGCCAAGGATGGCCTTTAACTATTAATCTTCCTTCATCTACTTCCCAAGTGCTGGGATTTTCAGATGTATATACACAGGCACGGGACTCTGAAGTCAGAATTTCTTGCCTGTTAGACAAGTATTTTATCAACTGAGCTTAAAAGACAATAATTAAAGCTTAATTTCATTGTATTAGAAAGCTTGAGAACCATCAGGAACACCCCATTATTACTCCAGAAGACTATGTTACAACTTGAGCTGTATCCAGCCTTTAGTCCCTGGGCTATATGTAGCCAAGGATAGACCTATGAAGGTAGCCCAACATAAAATCATAATCTTATATAAACCACTTTGAGATTCTTAAAAACATAAACAAAGAAACAACATAAAAAACTCAGTGACACATTTACCAAGCATGAACTTTTCAGGTGACATCATATCACAAAGTCAAAGGCTTGACCACAACCTGACCACAGTAGAAACCTACTCTTCATACAGGGAAATATGAACACTTGACTCGACAACTTAGCTGGCTGTGGAGCAAGCCCTGAGGGAAGACTTGATTAACAACACAGAAGATCTACAACATGGCATCCATGATACCAACACTAGGACGGTCAAAGGAACTTGGCAAGGAGACCCCGTAATGCTATCACCAACCTAGAGCTCCAAAGCAACTGCCATCTCCGTATTCAAAAACATAAAAGGGAATAGCGACTGTGCAGAAAGAGGGGGTTTACAGAAAAACCCACCAAAGAGCCAAAAGGCAACTCCAGAGGATGCTCATCATATGAAGTATGGAAGAGTAATGAATGGGATTAATGGTAGATTGAAACCATATGCACAAGGAATAAGAGATTTGAAGGAGATGAAAAAAATATTGTGTCTGGAGGAGAGGAGGATACTGGGGAAAAATATGGAGAATCCTTTGTGACCTGTGGGACCAAGCACCCCAGCACCTCAAAGTCCAAGGGTAATCAAGCACCCCAGCACCTTTGAATTTTGGAGCCTCATACAGAGATGAGAGGAAAATGATGGAAAAATATAATGGAAAAAATGACTGGAAGTGTTCCAAAGGTGGTAGAAAGGTCACTTCAGAGATATAAAAATCACAGCAGAATCCCGAAGAGCATGAACATAAAGAAAATCACACATCAGAGTCAAAATGGTCGAATCAAGAGACAAATCTTAAAAGCAGCGAATATGTGCAAGGTAAGCGGGGACACTAAAGGATGGTGGCTGCTTCCCCACCAGAGAAGACAGATGCATCGGTCTATGGGGTGACCCCAGGTTCCAAGGACAACACACTGCTCATTCACAGTCCTGCAGTCAATGAGAATATGCTTTAAAACAAATATTATTCAAATGCACATAAGCAGAAGACTAATTGGCAGCAAAGAAGAAAGATCAATAGCAGAGGAAGTTGCCCAATTTTTGTTTTCTTGTTTTTGTTTTTGTTTTTGTTTTTTAAGCAGGGAGACATCAAAACCATCATTCTGTAAAAAGCACACTGGAATTGCTAGACTAGGAAGAAGGCAGGATGTTTTCTTCTGATTTCTTCAATAGACAACTCTCAAACTACCAACAAACTTAAAAGTCTTCTGGAAGTCAGCGTGTCTTGAGCAAGGCAAAGGTCTTGCATGCAACATAAAATGTGTGATTCATAAAAGAATATATAAAATCTCAACATTAATTCTCAAAATTTTTCTACAAGAGTGTTGAGAGACTGAAAAGAGAAAGCACAGACTATAGTAGAAGTTTGTACAAGATCTGATGAAAAGATAGCCAGAATATTTAAATAGCATTTAAACTCAAATAAAAATAAACTGTGAAGTTTCCAGTAGTGAATAAAAAAACAGATTAGCTATTTCACCAAAGAAAACATGAATATACCAAAAATGAAAAAGAAAGAAAGGAAGGAAGGAAAAAAGGAAGGAAGGAAGGAAAGAAAGAAGAAAAATGTGTAACATTGTTAACCATTAGAAATACGCCAATCTAGACCTGGATCACATCTGGAATCTCAGCTCTTGGGAAGCAAATTCAGGCAAAGCATAGGAAGTTCAAGACCAGCCAAGGATAAGTCACTAGTTCCAGGCCAGACAGAACTCTACAAAGCAGACAGTGTGTATGGACATGGCATATTCAAATTAAAGCTATCCCAGTCTTCTACTAAATGGACATCCTCGTTTGTTCTCTATTTTTGTGATAAAACCTTGTCCAAAGCAAGTTAATTAAGGATGTGTTCAGGTTCCTTCGGTTTATGCTTCTACATCACAGTCTGCCTCGAGGGAAGTAGGGCAGGAACTCAAAGCAGGACCTCAGAGGCAGGAACAGAAGCAGCAGCCATGAAGAGTGCTTCTTGCTTACTTTCAGGCTCTTGTTCAGCTACCTTATTATACCTTCCAGAACCACCTTCCCAGGGGTGGCACTGCCCACAGTGAGCTGGGCCCTTCCACACCAATCATTAATCAAGAAAATGCCCCCACAGACTTGCCCACAGGCCAATCTGATGGAAGCATTTTCTCAACGGAGCTTCTCTCTTCTTGGATGACCCTAATTTGTGCCAAATTGGTACAGTGATTGTGAAAACCACAACAACAAAAACCCTAACCACTGTGACATCCACTAGGGTAGTACTTGGTCTCAAAAGAAAACAAGAAACAGCTGGCTTGGTACAGGAGGAGGCAGGAGGTAGCATATACCTGCATCCTAGGGAAACCATTCCAAATAATCACAAACATTCTGGTTTAAGATACACAGATTGTGGGGTTGGGGATTTAGCTCAGTGGTAGAGCGCTTGCCTAGCAAGCGCAAGGCCCTGGGTTCAGTCCCCAGCTCCGAAAAAAAAAAAAAAAAAAGATACACAGATCGCATCTCTTACAGTTCTGGAAACTTAGGTCTGTAAGTCCAGACCTAAGGTGCAAGCAGGAATGTGTTTCCTTCCCCAAAGGCTCTTGGGAAGGGTAGTGTCTTACCTCTTCCTAGTCTCTGTCATCATGGGAAGTTGCTGACATTCCCTTGGGTTACGGATCCGTCCACAATTTCTACACATTGTCACGTGGTGGCCTTCCCTTAGGTTTTCTCATCATCAAATTTCTCTTTGTGTGTAGGACAGCTGTCACTGAATTTATCGCCCACTACATGCTAGTAAAACCTCATTTCAGGAGCTCTACAAAGAGCTTGTTTCCAAGACCAAAGGTCAAGACTGCAGCCATATCTTTTAGGAAGACACAATGTAGATCTATGGTCAGTTATGTAGAGTCCTTGTAAAGATAAAAATTGTGTGTTTTTTTAAGTAATAGGGCAATGTTTTATACAAAAGAAAAGCCAAATATGAGTACCATATCTGTAATGCCTATTCCTGCTTGTCAACCTGACTGTATCTGGAATGAACTACAATCCAGAATTGGAGGGCTCACCTGTGATCCAGATCTTGAGGCTGGAAAACACAAGTTTCTGACCTGGATCTTGGCAGGGAGATCTTGAGGCATAGTGGCCATGAAAAGCTTAGGCCCAGGCAAGGTAGTACACACCGCTAATGCCAGGAAACTGAGGCAAAAGATCTCTGAGTTCAAGGTCAGCCTGGGACAAACAAAGCAAGTCCCAGCTCCAGGCCTGGTGGTATACACCTTTAATCTGGGCTACACCTTCTGCTGGAGACCTACATAAGGACACTGGAAGAAGGAAGATTCACCATTATTCACCTGCTTGTACTTACTTGCCAGCACATCTGTTGGATTTACAGAAGACCAGCTGAAACCACTAGCCTTGGATTGAGCAACTATTAGATTCTTGGACTTCCCATTCATAGCTGGCCTTTATTGGGTTATTTGGTCTACAGACTATAAGTCATCATAATAAATTCCCTCAATATACAGAGACATTCCATAAGTTCTGTGACTCTAGAGAACCCTGACTAATATAATATCCATGTGTTGAGTGTTTGTATCTATTCCAAATTCATATGTGATTTAAGTTCATAATGACTTTATTTGAGGGAGGTTTATGAGCTAATGGCATTGTGAGAGCAGAGTCCCCCAGAATGCAATTGGTGCCCTTAGAAAATTCTGGAAAGAACATTCTTCTCACCATGCAGGAATACAATGAGAAGTTAGCATCTGTAAGGGAAAGAAAGATCTGCCCAGAAGGCCACTTAAGCTCATACTTCAAGCTGTGGGACAATAAACTATCAGCCAAGCAAGTGTCATTCAGTCCAGGAACCCAGCCTGTGGGATGGTGCCACCCTACTTTACAAATATGCAACTATAATAAATATGCAATAATAAAAGAAAGGAAACTAGCAACCACATCTTGAACACAAAAAGCCTGTTTATAGAGGATGCATCATCAAATGCCTTTGGGTCCCCAGCAACTCATACAAGGAACAAATGTGAACCCTCCCAGAATGGCTCTCTGGCCTCTGCATTCCTAGTCAGAGTGTTATGTCGAACACAATTTTGATGCTTAAGGGAACGGATGTCACAAATGTTTCTATGAACAACTGCAGCTTCCACTGGACCATCTGCAAGGCTGATTGACTGATTAGTGTCAGGAAGGTAAAGAGGTTGGAATGTTGCAAGTCTAGACTCAGCATACCTTGGGGCATGTTAAGCCTCCTTAATAGATATGATCCTCCTATGTATATGATCAACATCGTTGTGAAAAGTAGGTAAGACCTTTGGAATATAAAAGATAAGATAAAAACAGCAACAGCAACAAAAGTCTCTAATTCCTAACAACTAGAAAGCAAAACTTACCCCAGAGCCCATGTGATGCCTATAACCGAGACTGCTTTACCGTAACCCTCCTATCTGCTATCTCTACTGATGTATTTGAAAAGCCTCTTGATTTATGACTTCCATTGTTCTGGCCCTATAAAAACTTCATATAACTGTTACTAGCTTAGAACAAAGAATTTAGGGTAACCTAAATCAGTGTTCCTGAGCCCACTGTCACTTATATTTGGCTCAAAAGAAAAAAAAAAACTCAAAAGAACGAAGAAAAAGAAAAGAAAAAAGAAAACCTAAAACAAAAACAAATAAAGCTAATTCTTAGCCTTTTTGAGGTAAGAGTTATGGTTTTGTGTTAACAGCTGAATGAAGTAATAAGAGAAAGGGCTCAATTACCTCCACTTGATGCATAAGGCCCCAGTCCTCCCCTTTCCCTCTTGAAACAATGGCCTCTTAGTCTTGCATTCTCACAGTGGAAGGGAAATCAGCACCTCAAAAAGCCATGTATTTTCTTTTCTTTTTTAGTTAATTATTTTATTTATTTAAACCCCAAATGTTGCCCCCTCCCAGTCACCCCTCCCAGAGTTCTTCACCTCCATCTCTCCTCCCTTTTGCCTCTGAGAGGGTGCCCTTCCAAGGGCATAGGTGCATCCTCTCCCACTGAGGCCAGACAAGGCGGTTCTTCCCTACATATGTGCCAAGAGGCCTCACACCTGCCATGTATACTCTTTGGTTTAGTCTCAGAGATCTCCCAGGGGTCTGGGCTAATTGACACTGTTGGTCTTTCTATGGAATGGCCAATCTCTTCAGCTCCTTCATAGGGGTCCCTAACCTCAGTCCATTGTTTGCCTGTAAGTATCTACATCTGTCTCAGTCAGCTGCTGGTAGAGTCACTCAAAGGACAGCCAGGCTAAGTTCCTGTCTGCAAGCACAGCATGGCATCAATAATAATGTTAGGGTTTGGTGTCCCCCCCATGGATGGATCCCAAGTTGGGTGAGCTACAGGATGGCCTTTCCTTCAGTCTCTGCTTTATTTTTGTTCCTACATTTCTTTTAGACAGGAACAATTCTGGGTCAAAATTTTTGAAGGTGAGCCTCCACTGGGGGTCCTGTCTATCTACTGGAGGTGATCTCTTCAGGTTCCCTCTCCCCACTGTTGGACATTTTGGCTAAGGTTACCCCCACTGAGTTCTGGGAGCCTCTTACATCCCAGATCTCTGGGACTTTCTAAAGGTTCTCCCCACCCCCACCCCCCAACCCCTGGCAGCCACGTATTTCCATTCATTCTCCTAAAGGGCAGATACTTCATTGCTTATTCTAAGAGCAATGTCTTTCTCTTATGTCCTTTACTACCACAGGACCTTACTTTGCAATAACAAAAATAACAACCTGTCTTCTGCATGGTGGGGGTGCGGCCATTCACTGTGAAACAGTGTGGGGTTGGGGACCCTTCCTCCAGTGCAAGACTGAAGTGAAAATCAAGAAACTCTCCAATCAAGACAAAAAGCATCTCAACAGCAACGTTTAAGAATCCGGTCAGGGTGCTGTGGCCCATGAGTGCAAACCCTGCCAAGCTTAATGGAGATTTTCTCTCAGGGCTGAACCCCAGGGTTACATCTTGAGCTTCTCCAAACAACAGCTTATTTTTTAAGGGATGTTTTTGTTTGGTCTTAAACAACTCGAAAGCCAAAGCCTCCTACGCAGGAATAACAAATGAATCTTCCTGCCAGCATGCCCAGAAGGCTGCTTTAGCATCAAGGAAACACGAAAGTCTCTCCTCTGGTAATAAAGCGGCCTCAAGGATTACAGTTTACCTTTTCCCTGTGTGAGAGCAGATGTCTCAGAGCAAGGATGCTCTTAGCCAGCTGTGACAAGCACCTGGCCAGCACCGGAAACAATAAAACAGGAGGTTAACATTGAGATTTTTATGTGTGTGTGTCATCCTTTATTTCCTTTCCTTTCTGTATTTCATAATTATCAAAAAGCACATTTGTGGACCAGGGAGAAGGCTCACTCAGTCAATGCTTGCCCTATAAGCTCAAGGACTTGAGTTTAATTCCCAGAACTAACACAGAAGCCAGGCTTGGTGGCACACCTACTATGAAAGGAGAAGCATGTGGGTCCCTGGGGCTGAGGGGCCAGCCAGTCTAGTGCAATGGCAGGAGCATGAGATTCATTGAGAAACACTATCTCAAAAACAAAGGAATTTCAGAATACTCAAGGTTGTGGTCTGGTTTCCACACACATGTCCTTTCACTCACATCCATGTGTGTATTCACATGCCCATACATACTACATGCACAAAAATATAAAGAGAGGGGGAGGGAAGGAGGGAAAGAAGGAGGAAGGGAGGGCAGAGCCAGCAGCACATTTTCCTGAGAGAAGCCATTTCTTTACTACACAACAAGCATCACACACTATGCCTGGTACCTGTAATTTATATTCATTAACTTTCATAGGAACTTTGCGAAAGAAATATTTTATTTCCCTTTCCTTTTCTCTCTCTCTGAGTTTTTGAAACTCAGAGGTGGGATGCATCTAGCCCAAGGTCACACAGCTAATTTTAGTGGTGGAAAACTAATCAAAGTTTCTTTAAAGTCACAGAGGGGCAGTTTCTACGAGCCCCAGACGGTAGCATCAGACAGGTCGTCACAGCATTAATTCTTCCATTTCATTTATTCCCTCTTGTCCTGTCTATGTACATTTGCCATAATCTGCATCCTTGTTCATAGAATAATACTGAATATTATTCATAGAATGTTTATATATGTCAGTTCATTTGTATTGGAATAAGTTTTGGAGTAAAATTTAATTGAAGTTCTAAATTAAAATCCTTTGGTCACTTAATGAATTGAAAATGAAGTCAGGTGTACAAATGCCTGTAATTTTAGCACTTAGGAGGTAGAGGCAGGAAGATCTGGAATTGAAGATCATCCTCAGATCCACACAGTGTTCAAGACCAGCCTGGGCTACAGGAGATTACAAAAACAACACACACTAGTATCCTTTTCATACGTGGAAAAAATACATCATAAAGCAAAAAGAGCACCACTAAGTTCGGCCTGGGCTCTGTTACCTACCAAGTGCTTGAGTCTACAGCCCAGATACTTAATTAAAGAGAGAAATGAGCAAGATCTGGAGAGTCAAGGTCAAGTTAGTCAGAATCCAAGAGAGCTGCCTCCAGATGCAATAGGGAAGACAGGACCAACAGGGTCCCCTCAGGGTCAGCACCACCTAGGTGACAGCAAAGCTCCCTTTAGTTCCACCAGAATCTGGTGGGCCACATGCCCTCAAAGCATCATGAAACAGAAGACCATCAAGTGACACATGGCCCAGCGCCCTGCCTACCCACCCTAAGTGCCATGGGAGGTGGGAGATTTTCATTCTTGCCTGCTCTCTGTCACCAACCAACAGCAGGATTGGAGGCAATTTAGAGAAACATTTTGAACACTAGAGACCTCCAATCTATAAATAAAAGAATTAACTACATAGGGTAGTGTGTACCTGTAAACCCAGGACACAGGACACTAAGGTAGGAGAGTCATATGATCCCAAAATTAAGGAAAGACTAGATTGTAGGGTAAGAGACTATCTCAAAAAAGGGGGGAGGATAAGAGAATAGCAGGAAGGCAAGGGTGAGATTAGAGAGGGAAACAGAAAGTGGGTGGGGGAGAGGCAGAGGAAGAGCAGGAGGAAAAGGAAGGAGAAAGATCAAAAAGAAGGAAGGGCAGATGGAAGACATTTTCTTCATTTTATTCTATAATTTCTCCCCATTATAAACCCCTGAATTTTACTTTAGCTTGAATATTTATATATATTCTCCAAATTTTACTTTCTGAAATTTGAAACAAGCCTCTACTATGGCACAAATACAATATGCTTCTCAGATTGTAAGGTTTACAAACATAGTGACTGACTATCCTATCAACCCACACACATTTCTTTCTTGTATAGAAGATCCCAGGGCATAAATTCATTATTTAATTCAATTTTGCCCTCAAGAAAGAGTGATGAGACTGATAGAGGCATTCTAGCCCAGGCTCTGGCCCATCTGATGTACAACATTGGCCAGTCTGACTCAGTCTTTGTTTCCACACATAGATAAATATTTTCAGCCTCTCCTATTTTTGGGCTCCTGAAGGGATAAGATGATCTCACAGATGAGGAAACGTTTGAAAGAATGCCACCCCAAGTCCAGCCTTGTCTGAAGATCTCTGTCGCTGTCAAGTGATATCAGAGATCCGAAGCCAGTTCCAGAGTGTGATGTAACTTGTCAGCTGACCTTGGATGCCTCGGTCTCTCTTGGCCTGTTGCCTCATTTGAATGATAAACCCATTTACAGCCCTTTCATCACCAAAATTATACACTTCTGAGATTGATTTATTGTCAGCTACAATTACCCTTATCCACCATACATCAGACAGGATCATAGAAAAGGAGATAAAGAGAACCAGGACCAAAAAGGAGAGACACTGGAACCGGATGAGAGTTCTGGGTTTGTGTGCCAAGTGTGCCATGTGCAAGGTCTGTTGCTCTGAGTAACTGTCTGATACGGTACCTCCTCCTCCGTAATGTCTACCCCAGGAGCCATCTGTTCCATGTGTCTCTGAGCCTTGGAACCTCACTGTCAGGATCTAACCAATGAGCAGGCTCCAAGTTAGTCACTCCAACAAAATGGTCCAGGGAGGCCAATCTTTCATTCTGGTAGAGCCATGAAGATGTCTTTTGCTCAATAGGACTGCCCTCCATAGATATGATGTAAACCTGGTGGCTGACTGTTACATACTCTTGAGACTAAAATCCCCTCAGAAGAAGGCAGAGATGTTGGCGACTGCTGACAGACTCATCCAGGTGTCTAGATCAGCCCCACTGATCGCAATACTCAATGTCCCAGGAGCCTGTCAATCACCTCTTCACCAGAGTTAGCTTGAGCTGGGTTTCTCTCTCTTGTCCCTGAAGAATTTCTCAATGATACACAGAAACTTTGAACTTGCCCATAAAGAGTTCAGAAACTTCTTCCACAGGTACCTTCAGGGCCACTGAAGCAATGTTGGAGTAGGTCGCAGTGACTGCAAGGCTGTTAGACCCCTGGGTCCCTTTAAAACAAAGCAAATTGTGTGAAGTTTGCTTTGAAGGCAATTTTCAAGGGTGGTTGACCTCGGTGTTCCCTGAAGACCCCTTCCTGGAATCCAAAAGAAATATCTCAGCCTTACCTGTCCTAGGATAAAGGACAAACTCAAAGGCCAAGAGAACGTGGTTTGAGAAGAAAGGGGCCATAGCATCTGGAGAGACCCTCACGAATTAAAAAAAAAAATAGCAGGATGCTGAAGAGACAGCTTAGTAAGTAAAAGAGCTTGCTTTTAAAACATGAGAACCATGGTATGTGCTCACTGGAAAGTAGGTATTAGTCCAAAAGCTCGGAATATCCAAGATACAATTCATGGACCGTATGAAGCTCAAGAAGAAGGAAGACCAAAATGTGTATGCATCAGTTCTTCTTAGAAGGGGAAACAAAATACTCACGGGAGGAAATACAGGGACAAAGAGTAGAGCAGACACTGAAGGGAAGGTCATCCAGAGACTCCCACATGGATATCCACCCCATATGCAGCCACCAAACCCAGTCACTACTGCTGATGCCAAGAAGTGCATGCTGACAGGAGCCTGATATAGCTGTCTCCTGAGAGGCTCTGCCAGAGGATGATACAGATGAGGATGCTTGCAGTCTAAACATTAGACTGAGCACGGGGACCCCAGTAGAGGAGTTAGAGAAAGGAATGAAGGAGATGAAGGGGTTTGCAATCCCATAGGAAGAACAAAAATATCAACCAACCAGATCCCACAGAGCTCCCAGGGACTAAATCACCAACCAAAGAGTACACGTGGAGGGACCCATGGCTCCAGCTGCATATGTAGCAGAGGATGGCATTGTCTGGCATCAATAGGAGGAGAAGCCCTTAGTCCTGTGAAGGCTCGTTTCCCCAATGAGGGAAATGCCAGGGTATTGAGGTGGGAGTAGGTAAGTGGGAGGGGAAGCATGCTCATAGAAGCAGAGGGAGGAGGATGGGATGGGGAAACCGGGGAAGAGTATAACATTTGAAATGTAAAGATATAAAATACACCCCCCCAAAATTATGAGAACCAGAGTTCATATCCCAGCATCCACATAAAAGCAGGACAGGGCACTTGACACCGTCCTCGGGCTTCCCTGTGTCTTTATCAGTACACACATACAACACACATTGGAGTGGGTTTGGCCTAATGTTGTTTGTATTCAAATGTAAGACACTGAGGGACCCTGGCCCCCAGTTGGTTCTGAATGGTAAATAACGATGTCAGCAGCCAATGGCTAAGACAGAGGCGGGACTTTTAGGATTCCAGGTCTTGGGACCTGGAGGAGAAGAAGGGGAAGGAGATCTGCCATGCCCATGCTGGGGGAGGTTGAGAAGAGGAGAGACGCCATGCCTAAGAAGAGTACGAGACACAGAGGTGTGGTCGCTATGTGAAGGAGCCTGGAGAGCACAGTCCAGTTGGACAGTCCTCTGGGTCCAAAGCAGCCAAGACAGAACACAGAACTTAGTAAATAATCACTCGAGCTTAACCATGAAGAGATTAGATAATGGCCCAGTTATTGAACTGTATAAGATACTAAAATTAAAGACAGTGTATGTGCCTTTCATTCAAAAACATAAAACATTGAGGCAGGTAGCGAAATGCCAAGGTTTATTAATTAGTCATTTAATTCAACAACACATACACACAACACACACACACACACACACACACACATACACACACACACACACACACACACACACACACACACACACACCACTAAATAAATTAATCAAAAAGGACAGCACAACTGAATACCTGCTGCTGGACCACCATGAAATTTTGATATGTTTTAATGAGCTCTATGGTGTTTGCTATATTAGTTAAGATTTTCATGCTGTGACCAAATAATTAAACACAAGCAACTTAAGGTAGGGAGAATTTATTTGAGCTCACAGTTGGAGGTGATACAATCCATCATGGCAGAGAAGTTAAGATGGCTGGAGTTGAGGCAGCTGGTCACATTCTGTCCTTAGGAACAGAGAGCAATGAAAGCAGACACTCAGCTTGCTCCCTGCTTTTTTCATTCAGTTGAGGACCACAGGCCATTGACTGTGCTGTCCATACTTAGGGTGGTTTAAGATTTTCTCAAAACACCTTTGAGTCAGGCAAGCTACATTCACCAGATAAATTAAAAACATTGACAACAATAAAACCGTTTTCCTCCTGAGTCCACAGCGACTCTAAGTAAGTCTGATCTGCCTGCTATTTATTACAGGGCAAGCTTAATGTGCATGTGCACAGATGTGGCAGCCAGGGTACAGAACCAGAGCTATCAGAATCTTTTTTGAAGGTTGAAAATATCTGATCTACCATGAAAACACCATGTCAGAAAGAAGGGTCACTGTGTGTGTACATGTGTGTACATGTATGTGTGTGTACATGTGTGTATGTATATATGTGTGTGTACACATATATAGTGTGTTCATATGTGAGTACACATAGGTATATGTGTGTATATATACACTAGTCACTGTCCTACATTCTTCTCATTCAATGATAATAGGTCAATTCCCTCCTACTGAAATTGCCAGAGTTGGGGTCAATTTAAGGCAAGTGGGAAAGTTCCGCCTTGAACCTCCAAGCACAAAGACCCCTCCCTTCCAGGGAGTAGTTACCCCCACAGCAACTGCAAACCAAACTGTCAAACAAAGCTACCTATGACTCCCAACTGACTTCCCCTTGAGTCCCAACCCGCGAGAGTCCAGAATGGTTCACTGACTACAAATCACTTCGCCCCACTGTTAGTACTCTACCTAAGTTCCCTGCCTAGTTACCAGTTGTTTAAGTTACCAATTATTTGCATTTTGTCCCAATTGCTTGAAAGGTATATAACTCCCTGTTAGAGTTTGCTCAGGGTTGCCTTCCCTGAAAGGGAGTCAACCCTAACGTGTTGGAATAAAGTTCCTCTTGCAATTGCATCAACTGCTGCCTCCATGAGTCTCACTCAAGAGGTCTCGGACAGGGGTCGGTTCGGACCTCACACTATGTGTCTCTTACTTCCCTTCAAAAGAGAAAGAATGCTACATCACTACTAATATTTACTGTGCTCAGCCAACAGAGAAATACAATGCTCATGGCCTGTTTTACCAGTGTTAACCCTCTGCACACTCCACCTTTGGCTCTGTAGTGACAAGTCAGGGCTCACATGCTCCTACCAAGGCAAGGAGCCACTGCCTCTAGCTTCACAGAACCCAACCCCTCCTCTCTGATTCACTGCATGCAACTAATTCCTAAGCAACTCATTCATTCATTGACTCAATCATTCATTCATTCATTCAACCCCTCACTCACTTGTCAGATAAGAGTATGTAACACCTGAAACTGTGCTCAGCCTCAGAAGTAAAAGGCTGCTCTACCCTTGTTCACAGCTAATTTGGGAAGAAGTTATTCATTATTTGATGCTACATTCTTCAGCTCATGTGCACAAAGACACCAATGCTTTCATTTGATCATTATGATTGAGTCAGTTATTCTCTTTAATAACTAAGGACACTGAGGACAGAGAAGATTGAGTGAGAACAAAAGTAAGGTATCAAACAGATCCAACTACCAAAATCAAAAGGGTGGAGACCCCAGGATAAAATAGTACAGTGGACCAAAATTCTAAATATAACAGAATTCCTTGTTATTGATGGAAGAGAAAGAGGCAGGCAGTTGTAGAATGAGCCAGTCCTGGTGGGTCTCTCCCCATGTTAGCACAAGGCCAGTGGTTGCCGCCATTGTTCTCAATAATATGTGTTTTACATGAAGTTTTAATCTTATGCCTACCCCAGGCTCTAATTCTTCCATGTTTAGGAGTTTTCTAAGATGTGGGCTTTATTTTCTCCTGTCCCCTTCCCACTCACATTAATCCTGTCCTCTTCCTAATTGGATTCTCTTTGACTTTACAGTTTTTTTTAAAACTATGTTTTTATTTATTTTTTGACATTTTCATACATATACATAGAATACATTCACTCCTCATTCATTCTCAAACCCCTTAGGTTTCATTCTCACATCTCCCTACCAACATCATGTCATCTATCTATCTATCTATCTACCTATCTATCTATCTATCTATCTATCTATCTATCTATCTATTTATCTATCTATCTAACCTACTGAGTCCAACTTAGTGTTGTCCATATGTACATGGGTGTGGATTCATCCACCAAGGCACAGGTAATCTACAAGAGACCATATCCCCACATAAAACAATTCTCCCTCCCCAAGCAGCCACCAACTACTGATATCTCTTCAGCTAGGGGTCTACAGAACTCCTTGTGCACTCCATCCTGGCATTTTTAACTAGCTTGATCTTGTGCAAACAACCATATATGCTTTATGAGGATAACATCTATGTCATGGATGTGGAAGATTTTTTAGCACTGACTCTAAGATAGTCATAGACAAACTAGGGTGACAGGTAACCCTTCCCAGCTTAAGAATCATGTGTGTCCTCTCACATTCTGTCCCAGAGCCAAAGCAGGAGTCAAATTGGTCCCACTTAACACAAGAAGAAAACATTTGGGAAAGCTAAGAGCCTGGCATATAAAGTTGAGTCAACTTGAAGTAACTCCAACAGATCCCAAAGTGTGTCCATAACTGTGCCTCATGATGACGTACATAAATACCTGAAAGGTAAAATTTAACTTCTCTCTGCTAAATCAATCTTAAATTGTTTGGTGACAGATTAAAATATTGGGCCTTTTATGATGAGGTGATTGGAGTTTGCCTCATCCAGCATGGCACTTTTTTGTCACATAGGAAGCAGACTTTGAAGCATGTGGGGAGAGCGATATACTGTTTAGGTTTGACTCTGTGTTGCTTAAGTTTAACTGTCAACTTGACATAACCTTGAATCACTTGAGAAGAGTCAAGAATCAAATGGTCAGGTTGGCTAGTGGGAGTGTCTGTGAGGGGCAGATGTAGAAAGACTCAGACCATCATGGGTTACGTCATTTCCTGAGCTAGACCTTGGACTGTGGAAAAGCAGAGAGGCTAACTGAGAACCGACCAGAAGCCCTGAGAAAGGAAGCAGGCACCACCCATCTCTCCTATCGGGAGGTATGGTTGCTAAGCGGTGAGACAGACATTTTCCAGAGTGGTATAACTGGTCAAAAGTTGTCTTTGCTCCTTTGTCACTAAGTATGTTCAGGGGATTCAGTGGCTTCTTACTCTTCACTATCCAAGTTTTGCTTGTCCCTTCGTTTCCTTCCTTATGATTGAGGAAAAGCAATGGGAATGAATATGGCTTCAATATTGCTAAACTTCTTAAATGTTAGGGGCAGTTGGAGCAGAGAAAATTACAAAAATCAATTTGAGGTATTGGATTTTAGAGCAGGTAGAGAGGAACCCTACTTTCTTTGAACCAAATGGTAATGTGTTTTCCCAACCACTTTCTGGACCACTACACCTGGCTTGCTGTAACTTTTGAGGTATGAAATTCTGGACAAGATGTGGTCACATTTTGTGTGTAGTCCCACATTTTTGTCAACTTTGCATAGTAACCTTGGAGAGTTATGGATCTCTGTAAGCATCAGCTTCGTCGCATCCAAAAATAAAGAGGCAGCCAGGGTATGCCCCAGGCTTGAGAGAAGGAGAAAATGAGACAGTTCACACACAGAAGCTCTCATTATTATGTTAATGTGATTGTTATCATGATCATGGTTCCATCTATAAAACCACAGGGGACTGAAGATAATGTAATCAGAGAAAGGAAGTTGATCAGGAGACACAGATCCTTCTTCATTCATTTTATTTTATTTCATTTTTTTACTGCATAACCTTAGGGGGACACTGAGTTTCTTCTGTCTGGACAAACAGACTGGTATAGAACTTTTTGCCTTGTTACTTTATGACCTTTCAGGGAGAGTTGCTAGATGCAAGTGAAATCACAATTAAGATGTGTTTCATGCAAATAACAATAAACTCTGTATGTGAGAAGAGATGACTGGTGTAAGACCCTGACAAGACAGGAAAGCCTTTCTTGGCTGACAATGAACTTTCTCTCAGTTTAAGTATCCCAAAGAACACGGACAGATCCATAGTTCACAGAAGGATAAACCACACTCTGCTTTAAACCCTCTTTTTAATAAAAGGTCAAGGCTGGTAGAGTGTTCTCAACAAGCCTTCAGAGGCTGTTTTTTGTAAAGATTCACTGTCCCTCATGTAGTTTGGGAAGCATGGTAGTCAAACTGAATGGGACCTTCTCTTGTTATACCATTCAGGACTGTCCCATACATGATGGGAAAAACCATAGCCCTTAACTCTATAGTGGTTTGACTGCAAACACCAAACCCCATAGGCTCATATATTTGAATGTTTGGTTCCCAGTAGGTGTAACTTTTTAGAAAGGATTCAGTGTGGCCTTGATGGAGGAAGTGTGTCACTGAGGGTGTGCTTTGAGGCGTCCAAAGTCCATGCCAGACCCAGTCTCACTCACTCTGCCTGCAACTTTTAGATCAGATGCAAGTTTCAGCCACTGCTCCAGCCTCACACCTACCTGTTTGCTACCATGCTCCCAATAGTCATGGACTCAACCTCTGAAACTGTAAACAAGTCCCATCGAATTGCTTTTTTATGAGTTGCCTTGGTCATAGTATCTCTTCACAGCAAAATAACTGTAACTAAGACAGTCTCCTACCCACCAAATGTCAGCCATTCTTTCCTTGATTTATGATCAGACCAACTAGATTCCAAATGCCCCTGCCAGGAAGGGTAATAGTGCCCAGGTGAAGACCCATGTCTGGAAAAGAGTCACAGTCACTTCAGGTCTTAGAATGGATTATAATAGCACCCCGGTCCATCATCCCCCATCTCCCATCTGACTACAGTCCATTCTTAAGTACCATGAACAAGCATAAGTGTATGCACCAAAGGAGCACAGAAGGGGCCACAAAGGGCCAGGCTCTGTCCTTTAGGACATTAGAGTTGTGAAACAGTGTCCTCCAAGAATAGCATGCCTGCTGTCCTCTTTAATGCTCAGCAGCTTTTATCAACATACAAGATCTGCCTGTGATTGGGCCTTTTAGTGTTCCATCACAGAATGGGAGGGACTTGTGAAGCCCCACTCCTCACTGAGGACCTACTTACTGGAAGTTAGTGGTTGCTAGGGGAGAGAGAGACAGTTGCTTCAGTGTTGTACCGGATCATAAGTTGTAAGACGAAATGAGAGACTGGGGAGATGGCTCAGTCAGTAAAGTTCTTGCTGGATAAGCATGAAGACTCAGACTTGATTCCCAGCACCCAATGAGATGCTAGGCATGTGTTTTACTATCTTAACATTGGGGGAGAGGGAATATAGGCAGAGTGCTTTGATTTTCCCAGCCAGCCAGTACAGTCTACATCGTGAACTTCAGACCAATGAGAGACCCAAAAAAAAAAAAAAAACAAGAGAGAGAGAGAGAGAAAGGAAGAAAGAAAGAAAGAAAGAAAGAAAGAAAGAAAGAAAGAAAGAAAGAAAGAAAGAAAGAAAGGAAGAAAGGAAACAGACACTGGAAGAATGACAACTAAGGTTGACCTCTATCCTCCAAATACACACAGATCTGCACGCGCACGCACACACACAGAAGATAAAATGGTTAACACAAGGGCCTAAAACAATCATTACATGGTAACTGCTTGATGTTGTGAAGCAATGGCTATATTCATATTCATGGGCTTCCATTCCTATATCCCCATCACACTGTAGCATCCACTGATGGCATGATATGAGCCAAATGTACACCACATATGTCCTCTGTAATATCCCTGAAATATACCAGGTGCCAAGAAAGAAAGCATAAGGAAGAGAAAGGCAGCAGAAAGAAAGACAAAGGATGGGCCAAATGGAAGTGAATTTTACATTTTTCAGGGCATCTGACATCAAGTTCATTATCAGAAATTCAGAGAGCTGCAGTGTAAGACCTGCCAGTCCAATTTCACAGATGGGGTTAGCAAGGCCAACAGTACCTGGTTCTTCCCAGAGAGTGACTAAGCAAAGCAAAGGGTTTGATCCACACACTGGATACCAAAAGCACAGAACGTTCTTGTCCTCAACATGCTGGTAACAGCAGTGACTACAGGATCACTTTATTTGTGTGTTTCACAATCAGAGTCAATTAGGACTTTAAAGCAGCATCTAGTTACCAGACATAGTGGCACATACTTTTAATCCTAGCACTCTGGAGGCAGAGGCAGGTAGATCTCTGTGAGTTCTAGGCCAGCCAGGGCTGCTACATGATGAAACCCTTATCTCAAAAAAAAAAAAAAAAGAAAGGAAGGAAGGAAGAAAGAAAGAAAGAAAGAAAGAAAGAAAGAAAGAAAGAAAGAAAGAAAGAAAGAAAGAAAGAAAGAAAGAAAAGGAAGGTGGGAGGGAGGAGGAAGAAGAGAAAGAGGAAGATGACCACCACATCTGGTTAAAGTGATCAAAACAGTCTCCTGCTGTCTAGGGAAGGAGATGGGGTTCCAGGAAGCTTGGCAACATCTCAGACTCACTCAGATCTGTGGACAATTCCTCCATCCCTGTACAAAAGACCCTCCAGGGACATGAGCGTACATTCCTTCAGGAATACCTGTTTGTTTAGACTTCCCATAATCTATACCCACTAACAGAGAGGGAAAATATCCATCATCTAACAAACATCTGGATGGTGTTCAGAAACAGGCAGGACTGTGTCCTGGGCCAGTTTCTATTATAGGCAGAGGCAGTGACTCACTGGTGACCTTGAACGAGCAGAGGTGACCTCTATTCTTTTAACAAGCTTCTACTCCTGAGGATCCAGCATGTCACAAGCCACATCACTCCTGACAAAATCTCTCCAGCTGCCACAGCCTGAGATAGGGCCTCTGGAGATCCTGAATCTCTAGCCTGTCTCATACCTTCTGATTTAGACAAACCTACAGGCTTGTAGACAGGTTCCCATGATTACTTCTCAGCTAGAGCTGCTAGAGGAAAGAAAATGCCCAGAATGTTCTGGAACTCCCAAACGAAGAAGGGATACATAACACAGAATACAGTATCATACCAATGAGAGTCAATGTTAGATTAAAAGGAAGCGGTTGGATGCTGGAGAAATTCAGCAGTTAAGAATACCGATCTTTTGGTTTAACAGAAACTATGTAATGTACCTCACAATTATCTGTAACTCGAATTTCAGGAGATTCAACATTCTCTTTTAGACTCTGTGGATACCTACACATAGGATATACATTCACACAGACACTCATACACAGAAATTAAATGTTTTAAAGGGATGAAATTACTTGGCTTGTCCTTTTCTCTGTATGCACGGTAACTGCTCTGAAATAAAACACCGTCGGCATGCAGAACATTCTAAACCAATACTTGCTGAATGCCTGCTGCACCAGCCACAGTGTTAGTTGCCAGGCAAACAACTTTGAATAACCCAGTGTCATTCCTTAAACTTACAGTCCATCAAGATATGTAAGTCAATCAGAGCTTCTCACACATAATTATGGAGATGTTGTTGGGCTGTGAAGTTCAATGGTTAGGGGAGTTTGTAACAGGAGACAAATTAAGCCCAGGAGAATCAAGGAAGGCTTCCCTGAGGAAATGGTATTTAAGCTGACCCCAAGAAATAAGCTAGGGTAAGGAAATTTCCTAGGCAAAGTGGGCAGCATGTATGGAACCCCCGAGGTACAAGGAAGTATAGAATACTTGCAGGTTCAAAGCAGACAGTGATGGGTAGTAAACAACAACACATAAGAGAAGAGGTAAGACATGAGGAGAAGCAGGATTCTATGTGGTTGAATAGGGAGGAAAATCGGGTTTTAATCTTAACCGCATCCTCTCAGGGAAAGTGGGATCAGTTGTCCATCCATACGGAACACTTTGTAGAGCCAACAGCTGGTGTCAGCTCAAGGATTCCTTCTGGGACCCACCACCAGGACTGTAGTTAACTTGTCTAGGGACAGAACACAGAATGTTTCCCAGCATCCCCCACTGTCTTTCTTAAAGCCAGAGGAAAACAGAACTCTCATCACAACAGCTCAGCTAAGGATGAGCCTTTATCCACAGGAAATTGCCAGTGTGGGCCACATCATCCACCAGCCTCATAACCAATTGGGCAAATGGGTTTCTTCTAATGCTTCTGCATCAATTTTCTAGTTGATTTTAGAATCTTAGATAAGTGTGTATGCATGCCTGTGGACTGTTTATTATATATGGTATTGACATACCCCTTCTTTTTGTTTATTACTTTTACAGACAAAGTTTTATTCTGCAGCATATGTGGGCCTAGAACTCACTACACAGCCTAGGCTAGACTTAAACTCACAGCAACCTTCTTGTCTCTGAGTGTTAAGGTCGCAGGCATGAGTGCTATGTCCCACATTGTTGACAGTTTTAGTAAGAGGCTGATCCAGTCCTTGCTCCTTAGCTATTTTGTTTGTCAAAACAAAGACACTTCGGAAGCCACACCCTAATTTCTCATCTGCTTGTTAACATTTAAACTCACAGAACAGAAAATTCTGATCAAAATTTTCAGGAAAGGATGTAACCTGAGACTTCAGTCACTTTCTAGAAGGTGGATGTGATGGGCCTACACTGCTGTACGTGACAGACAGACAGTACTAGGGGTTGATGGCCTAGATGTGTGCTGTCCCAGTGGTAGCCGACTACACACATGCAGCCACCAAGCCCTAGCAATGCAGTAAATAAACAATGAAATGGGCAAAATATGTGGGAGATGTCGAAGACGGCAAGGACCCAATGTAGTTCATTAAAAACTGCACACTCAAGTCAGAGCTTGGATATGCTGGGAGAGCCAAAAGTATGAAGGTGCCCTTGACTGCTCTCTCTCTTGCTCTCTCTCTCTCTCTCTCTCTCTCTCTCTCTCTCTCTCTCTCTCTCTCTCTCTCAGATGTGTATGTATATATCCATATACATGTTTATGGGAGTGAATTATTCACCCATGTATGTGTGTGTTTCTGTGTAGGCCACTGCCTCCAAATTGGTCCATCTCGTCCTGGAGGGAAGATAGACAAAGCTCTCAAAGCAAACGAGCATGACGATGCTCCAGGAGCTCCTGACATTTGCAAGGCCTTTCCCACAGATACTAAAGCTGCTGGGGAGGGGAGACTCTCAACCCATTGAGCTGCCTGCAAATCCTGCAGGAAGTTCCAGAGATACGGCTTTTGTGAGTTGTCACCTGCACAAGGGCGGGCTTCCAGTGATGCAGCTAGAAGTAACCCTGATAACTCGCTGGTTCACCATGCTGGACTTGAAGCCAATCGCTTTTCTTGTTGCCAGTGACTTATCTAAGATGAAAAAGACATTTATTCTCTCTCCCCCAAGATAATGCACATAACATTTCAAGGTCTGCCTCAATGGCTCTCCAATTTAACTTTTGAAACAGGGTCTCTCATTGAAGCTGGGGCTCACTAATCCAGCTAGACTGGCTGGCCAGCAGGTCTTATGGATTCTCTTCTGCCTTCCCAGCCAGGTAGTACAAATGCACCTGGCCTTCACATAGATGTTTGGGATCCAAATTTAGATAGTCATATTTGTATGGAATGCACTTTGCCAACTAAACCATCTCCCCAGCCCCTTTATTTTATGTTTTTAATGAGTTCTCTCGAAAATTTAAAGGTTCTTAGGCTACCTTAGGGTTTCCATTGCTGTGAAGAGACATCGTGACCAAGGCAATTCTTATAAAGGACAACATCATTTAATTGGGGCTGGCTTACAGGTCCAGAGGTTCAGTCCATTACTCAGGAAGCCTGGCAACATGCAGGCAGACTTGGTGCTGGAGAAGGAGCTGGGAGTTATGAACCTTGATTGGAAGGCAGGCAGGAGGAGATTGTTTCCAGGCAGCTAGGAAGAGAGTTTCTAAGCCCACCCTCACAGTGACACACTTCCTCCAACAAAGTCACACCTACTCCAACAAGGCTACACCTCCTAATAGTGCCACTTCCTGAGCCAAGCATATTCAAACCACCACAGAGTCTGTGTTGTATCTCTCCTGGGCCAGAGTCACTCTCCCATTCTGCAGGTAGAAAGGTTGGGAGCTCTGTTCAGAGTAAAATCAGAACAAGGGCACTAGTGACACTGATGGTGGGATCCTCTGTGTGTGAAAGACAACCATGTGGAAGCTAAATACCCAGACTGGGGTCAAGGCTCTCTCGTTTACCAGGTAAGCCATGGCAAATATCTCTGCTTGCTGTGGATCAGTTTCCCTCTTTGCTACAGAGGGGCCTAGTGGAGATGGGAGCTGGGTCTTCACATTTCAGGCTCTCTGGTCCTCTGCCCAATCGCCTCAAGGCAGGCTATCACTCAGATTGCCTGGGATGAGAGGCTAATTTCCATCTGCAGAAGTGTCTCCAGAGGAGGAGCCCTGGAGAAGCCCAATGGCTGACACATGTCAGAATGTCACAATATTGATGATGTTCCCAAGAACACCGAGGCTGCCTGCTGCCACAGCTGACTGGAGCATGAGTGCTCGCCAGGCCAACACTGTCAGTCTTGCTTTTTACCACTGAGGTTTGCTTTGACAGAGACACTTCTGAAGAAGAAAGGAGGACACATTGACTCTGTACCCAAGGCTGGGCAAAGCTCTCTATTGGGAGTTAAAAATCCTACACAGAGTGTGTTGGAGTGTAACTTTAATGAGGAATTTATAGAGATGCTCAAATCAAAATGACCCCACTGAACAGCAGCAGTGGCTCCTTCCACAAGATCAAACCAGTCAACATTCCAACATGGATGGGGGCGGGTGTCACAAGAAACTACCTGGAGCTGAAGAGGTATTGACTGTTTTTGGATGCTGCTGGAGTCCGTTTTGTAAAAGTTTATGATGACTAGTGGGTTTCCCATGCTCCAGTGGGTAGCCCTGACCCCATGTGCATATGGGCTAAGCTAACTGTGTTCATTAGGTTATATTTTTAAAAAGAGTGAGAGAGAAAACCTAGAGTTCAGAGTGTGATGTGGTGGTGGGGGTGTTGGGAGAACAGGAGGAGTTGTAAAAGATGACTGAAATAAAAATATATATTTTTAAAGAAAAAGAAAATGATGTTACCTGAGGGAGGACACACGTAATAGGCCTGGTGTTCTCAGGAGAAAGCAGTTGGAAATAGCTACAGAAGGTAGCTGATGTAAACACACCCATGAATAGACAGAGGCAAGACTTCTCTGAAATATCTATAAGCTGAGCAATGCCAGTGTTTAATGAAAGCAGGACAATCTAAGAGAGGTGAAAAAAATAACCTATGGCTATGGCCCCTTTGTGGGTCAAACGACTCTTTCACAGGAATCATATATTCGATATTTATGATTCATAACAGTAGCAAAATTATTTATGAAGTAGCAACAGGACAACATTGTGGTTGGATGACAACATGACATGAAGAACTGTATTAAAGGGTTGCAGCTTTAGGAAGGTTGAGTATCACTGCTCTAGAGCTATCAGACAGCCTGGCCCTGCCAATACCTTGTAATGTGCAGCATCCACCCAGGGGCTGGGAAGGTGGCTAGACTGTCTTCCATGTAGCCATGGGGACCTGAGTTCAATCTCCAGCACGCACGTAAAATGTCCATCATAGTAGGGTATACCTGTAACCCCAGAGCTGTGGAGGAAGAAATGGGAGGAGTCATTGTTACTCACTGGCGAGCCATTCTAATCTCATTGATGAACCCCAAGTTTAGTGAGATGCTCTGACTCAAAAAATAAGGTGGAAAGAGCTTAAGGAAGACACACAAAATCAACCTCTGAGCTACCCCCGTATACATGTATGTACACATATACATGCACACATATGTTCACATACACATCCAAACGAATCCCACCTTGTTTAGGATGCTTGGTGCTAGATGGCATCATTTAACCTTATCTACTCTGTGTAGTAAGCCCTTCTGTTATTCTCTATTTCACTGGTGGATAAAGAGAGTAAAAGTCAAGTATTTCCCAAGTTTGTACTCTGGGATTGTTAGGTTCGCCTCTCACCAATGTCAGAAGCACATCTTTCTCAGCCCCATCCTCCCTAAGTTCAAGATTACTGATGGCTTCCTACAGATATGCAAAGTGAGGCTGGGGAGTGTTAAAATCATACCAGATCACATAGATAATACAAAGAGTGTCTTTATCAAAGTTCTTTATCAGCATATATTAACTATACATGAAAGTGGATTTCATTATGGTCATACTTGGGTGTTGATCATATTCAAACCCCATTATCGTTTCAGGAGGTCCCTATGGCCTGCTAATCTACAAGTGGTTAATGTCTGGAGGTAAAGAGGCACATTTTCCTTCATTAATGTAGTGTGGGGAGCAGAGGCAGTCCCAGGCGAGTGTGTGTGTTGTTGATGTGGGCATAGCCATATCAAAGGCCGAAGTTTCAGACCCATAGGAAAATGGCAAAGCCTTTCTTCTGGTATGAGTGGGGGTGTGGACCGTGTGCAGAAAGTGTTTGCTGTAGCTTTCTCTCAAGAGATGTTTACAGCCTGAAGACTGCTCCCCTACAGACAGTGCTCTGCTCAGGACTAGCTAGATCTGCCTCCTTGTTCAGCCATATATTACTCTGCACTTCCAGAAGTGGGAGTGTTCAGGCTTGCCACTCAGAGAGCCCTGTCTATTCACTCTCCACTTTTCTATATCTGTGTGTCTGTCATTTCTTCAGTTGCTAGCTGACCAAGTCAGATCCATCTTGCAAAGCAACGCAGGGGGTGGGCAGTGTAACCACTGATCCACTGTCCATGTTTCTGTAAGTAATCTCTCACATTCCTGTAAGTTACCTTAGTAGGACCCATTGAGTCATACAACAGTGAACGACCTGAAGAGACAAGCTGGGGAAATAGAGGTTTCCAGAAGAAGAAACCCCAAATCCCACACTGATCTCAATATCTGTCAAGCAAAGAACACACTTACCCACAAGGAAGAGGAGTCCTGTCCTAAGCTGTGAGACATCATGGCAGTATGAGCTCATCATTGCAAGGGCAGACAATCACAGGGCAGGATGAGCTATATACAGTGGGCTCTCTCCCCTTTGGTTCAGTCCTCAGAGTGCCCCTGGCTCACCCTCTTCTCTCAGTGCTTGTTCTCTCCCAACTTCTCAATCTACAGTGACTACTATCAAGGGTGTGAAAGTCTAGGAAATCAGTCTGGAAATTCCTCAGAAAATTAGACACAGTGCTACCTGAGGACCCAGTTATACTATTCCTGGGCATATAACCAAAAGATGCTCCAACATATAACAAGAACACATGTTCCACTATGTTCATAGCAGCCTTATTTATAACAGCCAGAAACTGGAAAGAACACAGATGTCCCTCAGCAGAGGAATGGATACAGAAAATGTGGTACATTTACACAATGGAGTACTACTCAGCTATCAAAAACAATGACTACATGAAATTCTTAGGCAAATGGATGGAACTAGAAAATAGCATCCCTGGGTTCGGTCCCCAGCTCCAAAAAAAAAAAAGAAAAAAAATAGCATCCTGAGTGAGGTAACCAAATCTCTCTCTCTCTCTCTCTCTCTCTCTCTCTCTCTCTCCCTCTCCCTCTCCCTCTCCCTCTCCCTTTCTCCCCTCCCTCCCTCTCCCTCTCCCTCCCCTCTCCCTCCCCTCCCTCCCCCTCACACACAAAACACACACACACACACACACACACACACCCCCCACACACACACACACACACACACACAAACCACACATGGCATGTACTCACTGATAAGTGGATATTAGCCCAAAAGCTCAATTACCCAAGGTACAATCCACAGACTACATGAAACTCAAGAAGAAGGGCCACCAAAGTATGGATGCTTCAGTCCTTCTTAGAAGGGGGAACAAAAATATTCACAGGAGGAAATACAGAGACCAAGTTTGGAGCAGAGACTGGAGGAATGGCCATTCAGAGGCTGCCCCACCTGGGATCCAGCCCATACACAGCCACCAAACCCAGACAATATTGCTGATGCCAAAAAGTGCATGTTGACAGGAGGCTGATATAGCTATCTCCTGAGAGGCTCTGCCAGAGCCTTACAAATACAGAGGCAGATGCTCACAGCCAACCATTGGACTGAGCACGGGATCCCCAATAGAGGAGTTAGAGAAAGGATTGCAGGAGAAATCCCAACCAACCAGAGCTCCCAGGGACTAAACCATCATCCAAAGAGTATGCATGGACAGACCCATGACTCTAGCTGCATATGCAGTAGAGGATGGCCTTGTCAGGCATCAACAGGAAGAGAAGCCCTTGGTTCTGCCAAAGCTTGATGTCCCAGTGTAGGGGAATGTTAGGGTGAGGAGGCAGGAAGGGGTGGGTGGGTGAGGAGCACCCTTATAGAAGCAGAGGGAGTGGGGATAGGACAGGGGGTTTATGGACAGGAAAGCAGGGAAAGGGGTAATATTTGAAATGTAAATTTAAAAATCCAATTTAAAAAAAAGAAAGAAAGAAAGTCTAGGATGAGTGACTGCATACTTTCACACGCGTGTCGTATCATTTTGTGTGTCTTGTCCTGCATTGGTAGAGATTCCTGTATGGGTGTGGGCATTGGTGTAGAACGGGAACAAGCTAAGCTGCCGGCTGTACGATTCTGGTTGTGGTTGATTTACAAAACATGCTGAATAAGCCTCCATGGCTAATTTGATGATTTCACTGAGATGGCAGGGGACGAGCTGGAGACAGAGGCTGATAAGAAATGCCTGGAAGATCGTCTCTATTTTACCCTGTAAGACAGATGGCAACGTTACCTCCAACAGTGAAGACAAGGCTGTGAGATCAGGGAGTTAAGGACTTTAAGGGCAATAGTATGAGACTCCGGACAGAGAGAAAGAGCATCCAGAAGTGTGGGGACACAGAGGTTGAAGGGTTAGTAATCAAGGACTCTGGGAGTGGAAACAAATAGGTAACCAGATGTGACATCTTTCCATGCAGTCCATAGTTCCAGGACAGCCCACTAGCCTGGGGACTACATCTATACAACAGGACTCAGACTCAGGAACCCAGGTGTCACCTCCTCTACTTACCAACTATCCTCAACTCTTTTCTCTGCTTACACTGATGGATGTATTCCTTAATGCACCCACATCAGACCAAGAGCATTTTGGAAGAGGCTCACCCTCCTAGCACACCCTGTGCATTGTCTTCCCATGTAAACCAGAAGGCACAGCGAGCAGATAAGAACTTGAGTTCTGACATCAGACAGCTTAGGTTCCAACCCCAGCCCACCACCTCATAACTGGCAGAACCTTGGTAAGTCACCAAGGATCTCTCAGCCACAGGCTCTGTATCTACAGATCAGAGATTCCACTTAATAGAGTAGCTCTAGGGTTCAGGAAAAAATAGCCCCAGTCATCAGCTTCTACAACAGATAATCAGGTAAATTCATTACAGCAATTTTAGACTGGAATGCAAGGTAATTGTTTGGGTCCTGCCTCAACTCAAGAGAGTGTTGTAAGAGCTTAGTGGAGGGACACAGAGATGAGGCAGAAAGAGCATGAGCCTCAGTGAGCTAGAGGTTGGTTGCCCCACCCAGTGGTGCCTGAGGAGAGGCTGCTTGCCAGGGCCTTTGGGTCCAGAAATCTCCAATGTAATTGAGAAATATGTTCCTCATGCATTCCTAATTGGAGCATGGCAGATGGCAGCGGTGTTTGTTTAATGAAATATGTCCATTCGATTAAGCTTGGGCATTGGGGATTTAGGGCTTCAATGCAATTTCCGTTACTACCCCTCCTTCTGGGAGACAAGGGTAGTTTCAGGGATTTTAACAAACTTAGATCAGAGGTTGGAGAATGAACAATGGGAGTGGCGTGTGGAAACCTAAAACTAAGCTTGTGAGCCTCTGGCTCTAACTAGTGTCCCATGTGATGAGTGGCCATTGTGGTTTCTCTTGGGTGAATCTGGGCTTAGGTGGGGCCGAGGATAAATTACACATGTGGCTAATGAACAAACCAGTCTAGAGTGATCAGAACCCTCACCAGGCTGTAGTGGATGTTTCCTCTGTATCTTGTTCTGTCTCTTTCCAAAATGCTCCCCGGGACTTGAGGAGATGCTTCAGATATAATGCATCTGTTGTACAAGTGTAAGGTTCTGAGCTTAGCTTTAGAACACCTCCATTCAAGTCCCGTCAGTGTGGCATATGACTCACCCCAGTGTCAGGAAGACAAAGAGAAGGATTCTGGGAGTTTATTGGCCAGACAGTCTGGCTGATCAGTGAGTGCCAGGTTCAGTAAGGGACCCTGCCTTAAAAATAAAGGTGAGCAGCAATAGAGAGAACTCAGTGTCTACTTCTGGTTTTAATACATGCACACAAATATTCCCACATGTGTGTGGACATTCACAGAGTCAAACTCCTTTCATTGCCTTTTTAGAAAGGGGAGGGTGATTTGCCATTGCCTTTTCCCAGGTGTGATCTGCAGTGTGCACTTGTTTCTCCATGAGAGACAAGCTCAACTACAGATCCGAGGAGTAAACGGAGACCTTTCATGCACATCAGGAACATCTGTCCTCATCTCCGTCTCTAATGCTAATTTTGCCTTAATTCACCCACATGGCAGAAACCCACTGTGTCGTCTATTCCCGGTTGTCAACTTGACTATATCTGGAATGAACTGCAATCCTGAAATGGAAGGCACTCTTTTGATCCAGATCTTAAGGCACAGTGTTGATAAAAAAAAAAAAAAAGAAAAACTTAGGCCCAGGCAAGGTAGTACACACCTTTAATTCTAGGAGACTGAGGCAAGCAGATCTCTGAGTTCAAGACCAACCTGAGAAAGAGCAGTTTCCAAATCCAGGCATGGTGGTACACACTTTTAATCTGGGCCACAGCTCCTATTGGAGGCCTATATAAGGATGATGGAAGAAGGAAGATTCACCCTTTGGCTGCTTGCACTTCCTTGCCAGCACATCTGTTGGAACCTACTTCTTCAGGATTCCAGGTTATATAGAAGGTCAGTTGAATGAACTAGCCTCATGGGACTAAGCAACTACTAGATTCTTTGACTTCCCATTCACAGCTGCCCATTATTGGGTTAGTTAGATGGCAGATCGTAAGTCATTACAATAAATTCCCTTAGTATAGAGAGACATTCCATAAGTTCTGTGACTCTAAAGAACCCTTGACTTATACACCCACTCTCTATACTTTAAAAATAAGCTTCACTGCTGGTATCCTGCACTGTATGAGGAAGACTTTCTCCTTCTAAACAAGGCTACCAATAGAAGGGTCTCTCTTCCAAAGTATGATATATTCACAGATTTCCCATGTCTTCAATCCTAAAACTCATATGGAAGCCCAAAAGATCCAATCCACATAGAAACAGCAATGTTAAAAGTATCACAATAATTATCTTCAAATTGTACTGCAGAGCCATAGTGACACAGACATATAGACCAGGGAAATGAGAACACAGAACCCAGCAATAATCTCATGGAACTACAGCCGTGTAATTTTCAACAAAGGTGCCAAAAGTGTACAAAGGACAAAGAAGAACCTCTTTATCAAGTAGTATTAGGAAAGTTCCACATACTGAAGGATTAAACACTGTACAAAAAAAATCAACTCAAAATAAATCAGAGATCATGGACATTTGAATCTGCTAGAGAAAGCACAGGAGAAACTATACCATACATGCCCAGGCAACAATGTTCTAGTCAAACTCTAGTAGCTGGGGAATTATCAGCAAGAACTGACAGATAGAGAGACATGCAATTACAGAGACAAGATCATCATAAAGGAGTGAATGACAATCTATAGAACATCAGAAAATCTGTACAGCTGTTCATGTGGCATGGTATTAATATCCAGAATATATGGAAAAACATAAAATAATCAATCAGCTCCACCAATAAATGGTTGAGCGAATTAAACAAATACTCATTAAAAGAAGAAACACAAATTACCAACGAGTATCTGGAAAATGCTTAGTAATTTTAGCTACCAGGAATATGCAGATATTGAGGTGAAAATCATTAGCAAGGGCTCAGAAGTTAGAAGTGCTTGTTGCTCTTACAAAGGACCCAGGTTTGGTTCCCAACCCCACATCAGGAATTTCACAACTGCCTGTATCTCCAGTTCTATGATCTCTTCATTTCTGAGTGCTTCATCCAATGGTGCACACACAGACAAGCATGCACACATATATAAAGAAAAGAAATAAATAATTAAAAATAAGTCTCATTTTATATTTTTTAAAACAAGACAAAAAAGTGATAAAAATCCTATATTGAGATTCCATATCATCTAGTCAGAAATGCTATCATAAAAAAGGACCAAATGTGACAAATATTAATGAAAATACAGGGAAGGAAGCTTTGCACATAGCTAGTGGGATTGTACTTTAGAGAAACCATACTGGAAACCAGTGTGCCGGTTCCTTCAAAGGCAGCAATAGAACTACCTTCTGACCCAGTGATGCGCCACTCCTGGGAATATACCAAAAGGAATTGGTGGTGGCACATAATAGAAGCAGCTGCATATACATTGGTTGTAGCACTGTCGGCTATAGCCACATTGTGGGAGTGCCCATAAACAGACAATGGGATGAAGGAAACAGTATGGGGCGGGGCTGGGGAGATGGTGCCACAGTTCTGAGAGCTTCCTGCTCTTGCAGAGGACACAAGTTCAGTTCCCAACACATAGTTCAAGCTCACTGCTATCTGTAACTCCAGCTCTAGGGCAACTAATAAGCTCTCTGGACTATGTAGTCCCCTTCACATACATGTGCATACCCACATATAGATAAACACACACACACACACACACACACACACACACACACACACACCCCACAGCACAGCACATTTTTTGTTTTAAAAAATAAGGCAATGAAATGAAGTTTTACTCAACCATAAAGAAGATCGTAGTCATGTCTTTTTTTTTTTTCTTTCAGGAAGATAGAAAAAAAAAAAAAAAAAAACAAAACAAAAAACAAAACAGTGATCATCAATCATCAAGTTAAGAGAGACAGCCAGGCTCAGAGACAGACATTACATGTTTGCTTTCATATATAGGCTTTTTGTTTGTTTGTGTGTTTCTTGTTTTGTAAAGAATACTTGAACATATAAGCAGAGCTACTTGGAAAGAGTATATCATGGGCGAGAGAGGTGAAGAGAGGGCGGCATGTGATCGGTGAGATCCCTTCTATCTATGGGAAAGCGCCACGGTGAGAGGCCGATGTGGTGTGACTGACATGTGCTAATTGAAATACAATTACAGAGGCTGGAAAGACGGCTCAGCCGTCAAAGGCATTTGCCGTTCTTTCAGAAGACTAAGTTCAATCCCTAGTACCTTCGTTGCTTGGCTCACAGTCATCAGCTCTGGGAGATCCAAAACCCTCTTCTGCCTCTGCAGGCACTGCACTCCCGTGCGTACATTGACACATATAATTTTTAAATAAATAAAATTACAGGTCCCACTAAAAAATATTGTATATCATAAAATATATCCATTATAATTAGATGATTTAGTTGCATTTCCAGTTGTAGAATAAAATTTACAATTTAAGTTATAGAAAAAGGTGGGTTTATTTTTTTAATTTTTTGAAACAGGGTGTTATGTAGCCCAGGCTGGCCTCAAGCTCATTACATAGAAAAGGATGACCTTGAACTCCTGATCCTCCTGCCTCCCCTCCTAGATTTCTGGGACCACTAAACCCAGTGAATGCGATGGTAAGAACTGAACCCAGGGCTTTGTGCATGGCTGGCAAGCACTCTACCAACTGAGCCATGCTCCTGGCCCCTGTCTGTCAATCATTATACTATCTACCCAGAAATAAGTATTGGCTGAACAAACAATAAAGTGAAAGATAAAATCTAATGTCAGACCCACGTCAGACCCACAAGGTGCTGAAATTCCTTATCCAATAGAGCCACCTGACAGTGACACTGGCACTTCTGTCCATACTCTCTATCCATGTTTTGACGTTTTACCTACTTGATTTATGTGGTGGTTATGAAGGATTTACTCTGACAAGAAAAAATAAGACCTTAAACCATCCAAGGAGCTAAGAGAACTGGTGCTGGGCACGTATGGATAACCTCAGCGTATCTAGAAACAGATTTCCCCAAAAGGAAGTTAAGCCTTCCCCAAACACTTTAGATCCCTACAACTGATTCTCTAACATGTACTCATGTGGAAGCCTCCTCTTGGGCTGTTGTATTTATTTCTCCTACTTTTTTTAGGCAAAATGGAAGGAGGTCTGTGCTCCAGCTTTAATTATGTCAACAGCTACATGACCTGGGTGAATCCCTTTGTATCTCTGAGCTGGAATTGTCTCCTATCTGTCCCTGATCTGAGTTGGAGAGGCAGAGGTATCTGGAAGACAAAATAAAGCATGTGAGAACATGCATCTTGGTTTCCTGTCCCGGTGCCATGATAAATACTCAGATATTGGCCCACTGTCCCAGGGTACAGTCCACAGCAGTGGGGATATGAAGGCAGCAGGAGCTTGAAGCGGGTGCTTACACTGTATCCACAGTCAGAAAGCAGAGAATAATGAATGCATGCCAACATTCGGCTTTCATTCTCTCTGTCTATACAGTCCAGGGGATGATGCCACGCACTGCGCATGTGTCTTCCCATGTTCATTAATGCAATGAAGACCATTCTCGACTGACTTGTCCAGCAGCTCTTCTCCTATGTAAGTCTAGCTTCTGTTAAGGTGACAGTTAAAGCAAACTGCCACGCTATGCAAATGTGATGTATTTTAGTTGGCTACCATTCTCTCTCATTTGCATTAACTACCTCATTTGTTTAAAGGTACCTTTGTCATGAAGAAACTGGTGGTGCCCTCTACAGTTGGCCATTGGCTATATGGTACCTTCATGAACAATGCCAGTGTGTGTGCCTTATTAAAGAGATCTCTGCTCTTTCTCAATGCCTACTCTTAGTTTACTCATAAGCCTAAAGAGCACAGTCTATCATTTCTTAAACCACAGCCTATTAAAAATGAAAAGAGATAGACAGGAGATGTTGAAACTCATTCAACTTGCAATTCCTACTACCACCGCCACCACCAACAACAACAACAAAACTTTTGTGCAACTATAATAACTAAATGCTTTGTTAAAAAAACTAAATATCTAAATACTTTTAGGTATTTGGGTACAAAAACAGGTTAAAAATTATTCTAGTTTTCTTTTTGTTGCTGTGCTAAAACACACTGACGAGAAGTATCTTAGCAGAGGAAAGATTTATTTGGCTTGTACTTCCAGGTCACTGCTCATCATGGCAGGAAGTGAGGACAGAAACTCAAGGCAGAGCATGGAGAAACAGTGCCTGCTGGCTCTTTCTGGGGCTCACTCTCTGGCTCATGCTCAGTTAGCTTCTTACACAGCCCAGCCCCACCTGCCCAAGGTGATGCTCACAGCAGGTTTGATCTACCTACATCAAAAAACAAGATGGCTCCCCATAGTCACGCCCATAGGCCAAGCTAATCTGGGCAATGCCTCAGTCTATGTTTTCCTATCAAATGACCTTAGGTTGTGTCAAGTTGATAGTTAAAGATAACTAGGACACAAATCAGGCATTGGCGGAAATAAATATATTCTAAACCAATTATTTGGCACACATATAACATTTATTAGAGAGCAAAACAAATTTGAATATTGATGAGATGACTGCATTTGTTTATTTTTACACAAAGAATAAATCCCATCTAAGTATTTGGTACTACAGGATGTGACACTCTTCATGGCTTTTTTTTTCAGAGGTCATTACTATTAGAACCATCAGTAACAACAAGAACATCAGTACATCAAGGCAGAAGTGTCTTCAGGGCTGTTTCAGAAATTATTGGAAATTCTCTGTTAATCCCAAGCCAAATTTTATTTAAAGATTTTTTTTCTTGAAAATTTGAATCAACAACTCAAAGAGCTATTTTTTAAATCAAAACATCTAACACAATACCCTCTAACGGAAAACTGATTTGACACATTAGGAAGAATAGCAGAAAATACTAAGAACTTCTGTTCCCTGTAATTAAGCTATTTAAGACTAGAACGCTTTTGTGTGTAATAAAAACATTACAATTCATAATACAGAATAGTCTGGAGTCAAAGCCAATGCATTTCTGGCAGAGTGCACTGCTGTTCTGTGGGCTGGCAGCATCTATAATGGAAAGTGTGTGCGCTGAGTGTTCGAAACCCAGACACAACACAAGCAGAAGCACCAAGCAATTCCTCTGCTCATTACTGTTTGGATTTTGAATTTGCAAGTTTTTACATACTCAGAAAAAGTTCTGAACATCTCCTGCATTATCTGCACACCATCATGCAACTCCATGAGTCACAACCCACAGTTTATGACTGAGGAGGTTGGGCCAGGATGATGGTCAACTTATCACAATATGGAATCATTGGGACAGAGTCTCCATACGAGATTACTGAGGTTATCTTGGCCTGGGTCTATGTCCATGGGAATTGTTTTGGTGACATTAACTGAGGGGGGAAGACTTGCCCACCGTGAGTAGCACTGTTTTCCTGGGCAGCGTTTTCTAGATTGTACTAGAGTGGAGACCGCAAGCTGAGCACTGTCTTTGCTATCTGCTCTTGTGACATGACCGCACAGCCTCTGCATAGACAGGACTGTTTTCATTTGAAGATGTCACTGTGTCTGAGGCCTGGGAGAATACTCAGCGCAGGAAAACTACCTGCTGCATATGTGCCACTGCTACATTAATTAGTGCCAAGGCAGCACCCAACCTACAAAATGGACACAGTGGTGACACTGCAAAAGTCGAAGCAATTTTTTATTTCTTCACTATGCAACAATGATAAAGGAAAATAGAGAGCTCTGAATGCTCTTTTTCCTTTTAACAATAATAATAATAACAATTTTATTAAATATTAATATTTTTATTTTAATAATGATTATTTCATGATTTTACATTTTTCTCTCACTTTATTAGGCCTTTGAGAATTGTGTGCAATCCATATTCATCATAGCCACACCCCAATTCCCCCCCAGATCCATCCCTGGTTTCTCTAGCCCTCTAACTCTGTGTCCTCTTTTTTGTTTTCTTACATACATGAAAATCTGATTCCCAAGAACAACAACCAAAAAAAAAAAAATTATGGTAAGAGAACAGGAAATCAGCCATCATGTTTAATCTACTGAGTGAGAAGCATAGCACAGACTCACTCCTGGGCACTGTCCTTGTTCCCAGGCAGAGGAAAGTGCTTGTTGTGACAGGAGCCTGAGGACCCTAACCAGGTTTACTAAATTAAACAAGCTCTATTTACAGATGCTCAAAGAAAAGCGTTGATTCACTGCTAATAAGGGTTAAAAATCCAAATGGACAATTTTCCTCTGCCCCCAAACACTTGGTCCACCAGGCAAATTGTTCACAACTTTCTGAGTCCCTGGAGATGGCTGCAGCTCAATTAAACCTGATTTTGTCCCTGGGATCTGAAGTGAGCTATGAAATTAAGAGAATTGACTCTGTCAGGCTTCATGTTTCCTCCCTTTTCCGACCCAAGAAATTAACTCCTCATCAGACTGACAAATAGACATTGCACCTGGTTGTCATCGCTATAAATGTGTGCCCCTCTGTAATCACCCTTCTTAATTAGCCAGGGCTGCTTGAGGACAGAGACAGGAATGCTGTTAATTCCTTGCCTAATGGAGTAACTGCTACATGGTAGACGTCATTTATCAAGGGGAAGACTATGGACAAAGGGACAGATAATTGTAATTATAATCACAATAATGGTGGCAGAAATCATTAGCAGTTCTAAGACATGGGTGGGTGATGCATTGGCCAGTGCTTATGCACCCAATGTAGCCAGCCTGGTGCTTTTCACACTGAAGACAGGGAAAACAAATCGGGTGTCTACACACACCCCCATGTAGTACACCCTGACACTAAAAGGAAACTTCCAGAACAAGCCTCGTACTTAAGACAACTGACTCAAGCATGTGACAGACCAAGATGCTAAACTTCTAACAAGTGTTTCTAGAAACTGTGTTTTCAAGTCAGAACATCTGCAGATGGCTTTTGAGTAGAGGAAGAGTCACTTCTCTTTGAAAGAAGGTGGTAGGTTGCCTATGTCCCACAGGAGAACTCCACACAAATATGCATAGGGGCAGCATTAATTTGATTCAGTTGAGTACTAAATAAGAAAACATGTGTTTGGTGGAAAAGTGCATCTTGCAGGTTTTAGGGACAGCTGGAGGAGAATTGGGGATAGATTACAAGACGTAACCAACTATACGCATTATATACATAAACAAATACAAATTTTTCAAGAAATAAATAAGAATACCATTTTAAAAAGAAAACCCAATCAATTTGACCTCCTACAGATTCCAGATCTCCATATTACAAAAATACTGTTCAGAGAATGAAAGATAACCCAGGGGCCGGGATAAACGGTAAGCAGGACCTGTCTGAGAAAGGGTGTGTTTCCAGAATACAGAGCAAAGACTCAGAATCCAGTGTTAAGTAAAGAAACAAGCAGATGTCCAAGAAGGCCGAATATTCAGACAGACTCTTCATCAAAGGCACAAAGAGACACTGTAACCTGTGCTATAGAAAGCAAATTGTGCAAGGTCATAATGGGAAGGTGTTGGTCCAGAATCCAGAACCTGTATCAATCATTTTTCCATTGCCATGACAAAACCACTTGGGGAACATCAACTTAGGTGGTTTGAATAGGTATGACCTCCATTGACTCATGTGTTTGAATACTTGGCCCATAGGGAGTAGCACTATTAGGAGTTGTGGCCTAATTGGGGAGAGCTGGGCTATGAGTTCTCATAGCTTAAGCTCCAGCCAGTGACACAGTCCCCTTCTGCTGCCTGCAGATCAAGATGTTAGAACTCTTGGCTCCTCCAGCCCCACCTCTGCCCACACACAGCCATGCTTCCCATCGTGATGATAATGGACGGAACCTCTGAACCTGTAAGCCAGCCCTGACTAAATGTTTTCTTTATAAGAGTTGCATTGGTCATGATGACTCTTGACAGCAATAAAATTCCAACTAAGATAGAAGGCTGGTTTGATCTGCTGGTTTCAGAGGCTTTTGTCCATGGCAATATTGTTTCTAGGACTGTTGAAAAGCTAAACTGTCATGCCACATACTAATGGCAGAAGAACTCTTTTTTGCTTCATGCAGTCCAGAAACAAAGAATGAAAGAAACCCAGGGCAAGATACACCCTTTCAGAGGAAACCCCAAGTGGTTTGCTTCTTCCAATCAGGGTCTACTTCTTGATGCTTCCCCTGTCTCCCAATAGCTCATTAAGCTATGACTCCACCAATAAATCAATGCATTGAGGAAGTAAGGGCACCCATGAGCCCTTCATCTCTCATTTCTGAACACTGCTGCACTGGAGACCAAGCCTTCAACAAACAAGCTTTTGCGAGACATTTTAGACTCCCACTGTTCATAGGGTGCAGACTCTACCCTGGTCTGCTACTGACAGTGTCACTGTGAAAAGATAACGAACATTTCTGTACTTTGCTTTGCTTTTGGTTAAATCCAAGGCACTGGGAAGCCGAAGGGTTGGCTCTGCAGCTAAGAGCATATCCTGTTCTTAGAGAGGACGTAAGTTCAGTTCCTAGTACTCATGTCAGAAAGTTCACAACTGCTTCTAACTCCAGTTCCAAGGGATCTGATGCTCTGATGCCCTTTTCTGGCCTCAACAGGTGTCTGCCCTCATGTGCACAGGGAGAAAGAGAGTGAGAGAACACAAGAGCAAGAGAGCGAGAGAGCAAGAGGAAAAGGCAGAGGAGAGAATTAAAAATAAATCTTTAAACAAACCCAAGGCATTGAGAAAGGATAATGTCTCCATCTACGCTCACAAATGGCTGTTGTCTCATACTGCCTGAAGAGTTTGATATTTCTGATTTTTCCAGGATCCACTCTTACCTTCCCAAACTCCTGTTATGTCCTGATTTGGGAAATCCTACTATTAATTCTTTTTCTTTACAATCAAGGCAAAGTGGCTGAAGCCCAGCATGATGTCCTTGAGTTTAAGCTCAAGTCCAGCAGATGAGATAGGGCAGATGAATAGCTCCTGTCCTGTGTGTTTCTTTGCTGTGTGACAGTGCTGTTTGGAATGACAGACAAACAAGTGGGCTCTGGAGACAGGGAGAGCCAAATGTAAAACTTCTTCAATCTAGAGAAAGGTTTCCATCTACAAGATGGGACAATAATAAGAGGTACCGGATTTTCTAAGAGCTTCAGCATAGCACCAAGCACAAAGCACAGGGAACAATTCACAATGTGATTAGTCTGGTTCACAGTTAGAATGATGCTGGAAAATGCATATTCCACAGTCAAAGATAAAAGGAAGCGATAAGCAAAAACAGAATAAGCTTCCTACTCAGATCAGCACAGTGCCTGGAGAATAAATTCCCCTGAATGTGAATGCCTCAGACCTTGAGGAGTCAGATGTGTCCTTGACTCTTTGAGATCCTCCCCTGTCGTTATGTATAACTAGAAAGTAGCAGAAACCATAAAACTCACTCTCTGTGTCTTGGAAAAGTGTTCTCAGTAAGCTCTCTCATTCTCTCTCTCTCTCTCTCTCTCTCTCTCTCTCTCTGTGTGTGTGTGTGTCTATCTCTTTGTCTATCTCTTTACCTCTCTCTGCCTCTCTCTCTGTGTGTCTCTCTCTCCATACACCCCCACTCTCTCTCCAGATTCTTCCCAGGGGAAATATTACTGTCCAGAAATGACACTGAACTTCACTCAATGTCCCCTTTTATGTCATTTTCTGCTCCTCATCAGAACCATCACTCTGGAATTCCATTTGGGAACTTTTTCATCTGTTTCCTGGCAAAGCAACTACATGATTACCAAACCCTGATATCTACATGAATGCCAGTGGTTTCCAGTCAGGTAGGTTTTTGGCCCCTGGGGACATGTAGCAAGATCTGGAGACATTTCTGGTTGGCATAATTTGGGTCAGGGTTGATGCTTCTGGAATGGAATAAGTAGATTCTAAGCATCCTGTGGTATGTAAGTCAGCCTCCTGCAAGTCACTCCCTGGCCTCCAAAGCCAACAGTACCAAAGCACAGATGTGGCTCTGTGCTGGCCACATCTGTTAGCCCATCTGATTTTCATGATAGCCTGAGGATTAAAAACCACGTCGACAGTTGGACACACTCATGCCCAACATTCTCCTGATAATAGAGTAAATGTGAACCTGGGAAAACTGAGTCCCAGAACTTAAATAAAATAGCCAAGAGCTACAAAATGAAGATATGGGGGACATCAAGATGGTGAACGTCCTGTCGCCCAGGGCTCCATCACTGTCAGCACATTTATGGGAAATGAAAGGAAGTTTCATCCCTAGAGCTGATAAGCGAGATAAAAGAGAGAAAGCCTTATAGTAACACATAAACTTTCTACGTGTGCTAGAACACTCATTAGGGTAAAGGCCTCAGATCCTGTTCTCAAAGATAAGAACTAGAAACACCCATAATCCCAGATCGCTTCATTGATAGAGCACATCCCAAACCATGCTCCTTAGGTTGCTCTGGGGAGCAAACTGCTGGCCTTGGCGGTCTATAGGAACTTCTATGTGGTCAGTATGGATAGAGGTTTTGTTTACTGTGTGTGTGTGTGTGTGTGTGAGAGAGAGAGAGAGAGAGAGAGAGAGAGAGAGAGAGAGAGAGATCATGTACACATGTTGCCAGAGCTCCAGAGGGACACTGAGTGCCCATCCTTCACTATTATTGCCTTGACACAAGGGCTCCCATTGAACCAGGAGCTGTCCACAGGCAGGGAATGCTCTTACCACTGAGCCATCTCCCCAGATTAATGAATGTTTCTATTTTATTTTACCTAATTTTATTTTTATTGCTTTACATGTATGGGTGTTTTTCCATGTATGTCTGTGTGCTACATAATCTGTAAAGTGCCCATGAGACCAGAGGAGAACATTGGGCCCACTAGAACCAGAGTTATAAACAGTGGTGAACATCTTGGTTGGTACTGGAAATTGAATGTGGGGCCTCTGTGCTCTTAAGCAGTGAGCCCCAAGAGCTTTTATAATGAAAACAAGTAAGGAACATGAGAGAAACAACAGGACAGGGGCTGGACAGTGGAACTTCGGTGGTTAGAGAAGATCATGAAGGTTGGGGGGAAAAAGCTCAGAGAAGGAGAAGACGAGGAGAAGAAATAGGGGAAAAAGAAATTATACATATTCCTTGTGTTTTATGATTCCCATGAAAATCTTAGAGACTGAGGATAGATAATCTGTTGTATACACTAAACTTAAAGTGGATTTTTGGAAATATGCTGGACTGAGACAACAGTTCAATCAGTGGAGAGCTTGCTGAAGAAGCATGATGTTCGGTTTGGATCCCTAGTACCCACATAAATGCCGGGCATGTACCCACATAATTCCAGCCCAGAGGTGGCAGGGACAGGAGACCCTGGAGCAGGCTATCCTAGTAGACCACCTGGATCAGTGAGCTCTGAGATCAAGTGAGAGAGCTTGTCTCTTATATAAGATGGAGTGCAATGAAGGGAGACACTCCATACTTGAACCTCTGTCCTCCACACACACAAGTGTACACACACACAAGTGAACATGAACACACACACACACAGAGAGAGAGAGAGAGAGAGAGAGAGAGAGAGAGAGAGAGAGAGAGAGAGAGAGAACATACATGCCAGAGCATAGCATGGCCAGAAATGGAATGTATTATTATCATTTTAAGAGGAACAAGATTTTAAAATGCAGAACATAATATTTTGCTGTACTTATAACTGCTATTAGTGATGTAAGCAACCTACAACTCTAACTATTGGTGGGTAATGTATAGCAAATCTTTAATAGCTATTTAAAGATTTAACTTTTTATTGGATAGTTTATGTGTTTACCTTTCAAATGTCATCACCCTTCCTGGTTCCCCCCTCTCACATTACCCCTGCCCCTTCCTCTACAAGGATGCTCCCCCTCCCACCTACCCTCTCCCACCTCAACACCCTGGCATTCCCTTACACTGGGGAAATGAACCTTCACAGAAGCAAGGGCTTCTCCTCCTATTGATGCCAAAAAATGCCATCCTCTGCTACAAATGTGGCTGGAGTCATGCTCCCCCCCATGTGTACTCTTTGGTTGGTGTTTTAGACCCTGGGAGCTTTGGGAAGGTCTGGTTGGTTGATATTGTTGCTCTTCCTATGGAGTTACAAATGCCTTCAGCTACTTCAGTCCTTTCTCTAACATTGGGGTCCCTATGTTCAGTCTGATGGTTGGCTGCAAGCATCTTAATCTATATCAGAAAGGCTCTGGCACAGTCTCTCAGGAGACATCCATATCAGACTCCTGTCAGCAAGCACTTCTTGGCATTAGCAATAGTGACTGGATTTGGTGGCTGTATGTGGGCTGGATCTCCATGTGGGGAGTCTCTGGTTGGCTTTCCTTCAGTCTCTGCTCCACTCTTTGTATTTTGTTCCATGAGTATTTTGTTCCCCCTTCTAAGAAGGACTGAAACATCCTCATTTTGGTCTTCCTTCTTCTTGAGTTTCATATGGCCTATGAATTGTTTTTTGGGTATTCCAAGCTTTTGGCCTAATATTCATCTATCAGTGAGTGCATACTATGTGTGTTATTTTGTGACTGGGTTACCTCACTCAGGATGCTATTTTCTAGTTCCATCCATTTGCCTAAGAATTTCATAAAGTCGTAGTTTTTTAATACCTAAGCAGTACTCCATGGTGTAAATGTATCATCATTTCTGTATCCATTCCTCTGTTGAAGGGCATCTGTGTTCTTTCCAGCTTCTGGCTATTATAAATAAGGCTGCTATGAATATAGTGGAGAATGTGTCCTTGTTATATGTTGGAGAATCTTTTGAATATATGCCTAGGAATGGTATAGCAGCCCCTCAGTTCTATGTCCAATTTTCTAAGGAACTGCCAGACTGATTTCCAGAGTAGTTGTACCAGCTTCCAATCCCACCAACAATGGTGGAGCATTCCTCTTTAACTTTATTTTTTTTACAGAAAGTGGTAGTTATACAAAATGGAATCTTGAGTGTGTGAATTTGAAAGAGAGTGTATTGTGAGTTTGTATATGTGAGTGCATGAGAGTGTGAAGGTGTGTGTGAGTGTGAATAGGTGTGTAGGGGTATGTAGGGGCACTTGGCTGGGGTCGGCCTATCGTCAAGAATGGTGGGTGAAAAGAACTAGAGTGTGAAGTGGAGAATCCAGAGCTTTGGCTCCTCTCTGGCTCCTGATTTCTGCCTCTGTCACCTGAACAGCTTGATGTCTATGCCAGACAGGAGAACGTGAGTAAGGACAGCTCATTAGAAAAATCAAATAACTCCCCATCGGGAAGAACTCAGACTTCGTGGAGATGGTGCACTGCCCTCATGCCCTGCAGAAATCACAGGGCTTGTGTCTGTGGTCTTTTGCACAAGGTCCTGAACATCAAAGTGGAGTGCCTGTCCCTACCTTTGAAGATAAAAGCTCTGAAAATATAGCACATGCAAGTCTCAGGACTGTAGTAAGTGACCATCCATTCAAGGATCATCCTAGACAAAAAACTTCCTGGGAGTTGTCCCCTGAATGCCCAGGACCCAAAAGCAAATTAGACCAAATGACTGGTTCAAACGAGTCAGCAAACCCCACACATTTCATTTCCTGTCACACATTTGCAAAGCACAGTTGCAAACTGGAGTCTCTGTGGAAGTTTTCAGGGACTTCATGTTGCTAAGAAACCTGCTTAAAATACTGATGTTCCAAGTGAGTCACTGTGGAAAATGTCCATGGCCACTGCCATGCTCTCCCTACCCTCAGCCCTGGAGCTCTGCTTGATTGGTATAAAGTGTGGCACTGATATTCAGGACTTGACTTGCAGGAGTGTCTGGGAGCAGACGCTAAGCTCATATTCCTATCCTGTTGCATTGGTCAGAGATGATTCTCTCTGTGGTGGGTGGAAATTAGTGCAGACAATAAACTGTCCAACTGCCTGAAGTGTTGAAACTCAGGACTCTTGAGTGTTCAGCCCTCAATGAGACATCTCTATAGTCCCCACCTCTGGGCTCAGGAAACCCTGCAAAAAGAGAATGTGGAAAGAATGTAAGGGTTGGTGAGGAGAAGAACTGTAGAAGGCTGCCTTCTCCACATGCACACCATTGCACACATGGATTCACAGCAGCTATGGTTGTCTGCACAGAATCAAATCAACAAGATTGCCAGTATTTCAACAGGCAACACTAATTAGACTCAGTAGATTACAAAAAAGAAAGACATGTAAAGGGGAAGGGATACCTGAGAGGAATAGGAAGAAAAGGTTTGGGATATCTGAGGGTAGAAGTAAGAAGAGAGGGTTCGGGTATATATGATCAAGATACCTTGTTTACATGTATGAAATTGTCAAAGAATAAATTAAAATATATTTCATTTAACAATCTTTCATTGGGCTGGAAAGATGCACACTCAGAGGTTAAGAGCATATGCTGCTTTTGGAGAGAACCCGAGTTCAGACCCCAGATCCCAGGTCAGGTGGCTCCCAATCACCTTCATCTCAGGCTCCAACGGATCCAATGCTTCTGGCATTTGCAGGCTCTTGCACCAACATGCAGATAGCCACACCCAGACACCCAGACATGTAATTGAAAATAAAAGAAAATTTGAAATGAAAGCCCTTTTCACAACATCTACTTGAGTGCAGTGAAGGAATAGTGCAGGCCCCAAGCAACAGGCTCTGTTCCCTGGACTTATCCCTCCAGAGTGAGTCTTCAGAAGCTCATCGATGTGTGGTTCAGGAAGCCCAGAACGTTCCCTCTGCTGAACAAGTAGAACTGGTACCAACCCTAAAGAGCAGATTTGCAAGGTTCTCCCAGGTAGAATGCCACAAAATGTGCAGAGAGGGAATGGGGGTGTATGAAGGGAGGGGGAGGCAGAGGGGAGGGAGGGAGAGGAGAGGGAGAGGGAGAGGGAGAGAGGGAGAGGGAGAAGAAGAGGAGAGGGAGAGGGAGAGGGAGGGAGGGAGGGGAGGGAGAGGAGAGAGGGCAGAAATAGCTCTTTACCAGATTCATCCCATCTGGGAAATCCTATGCACATGCAAACCTTAGGCATCTGCTTATTTAAGTTGTTCTATTGCTAAAAACAACCAAAACTACAGCTGGCATTTCAGAAATCTGTCCAGAGGCCAGCTAAGTGTGCAGGGGGTTGACACCACCTCATGTTCCTTTGGGCATCAGGCTAACACTAAGAAGATTAACTCTTTGTAAGCATTGACGAAAGAGGTGAAGGTGTTCCCTCTTAGGATGCAGTACACCCTCTGTACAGTGTGGTACCATCTAGAAAATATTAGACTTAACATAGCGTTTGACCCACGTAACATTGATTGGCTCACCTGCTGTGCTGTGCTGGAGATGCTGGGGATGCTGGGGATGCTGGGGATGCTAGGGATAAAACATCAAAACCAGAGTCTATGAAGTTGGGAGGAGATTGGCTTAATTGGTAAAAGCACTTGCCTAGCAAGAACAAGATCCAGAGTTCAGTCCCCAGAACCCATGTTCAAATGGTAGACAGAGTGGTGCATGTTTACAGTCCCAGAGCTGGAAGGGTTGAGGCTGAAAAATCCCAGAGACTTACTAGCTATCCAGCATGGCCTGACTAGTGAGTGTAAAGCCAATGAGAGATTTTGTGTCAAAGAAGGCAGCTGACATTTCTGATGATGACATACAAAGTTGTCCTTTGGCCATCTCTACATGTGGCTAAAAATTAAAAAGAATGTTATTGACATTCTCTTGAGATATGTATTTGATAAAGTAACTAAAAAGTTAATCTAGAATATTCCAATAGTGATCAATGATACCTAGAATCAGTCATCTTTAAGGAAAGGAAGAATTCTGAAGTAAGGTCAAGGTCTCAGAAAACACCAAGAAGCAGCCTAAAGGAGAAGGGGAGTCTGTAGCAGGCAAGAGTACTATGACAGTCACAGGGCAATATACACTTTGATGCCTGAGTGGACATTCATCTTAAGGAAATGAGGTCATGTGGCCACAGGAAAATTTCAAAGCAGGAGATCTCCAAAGCCAGAGGAAAGCATATGGCTGTCACCGTAAGGGGGGAGAGGTGTTCATGCCTGCATGGTAGCATCTCAGTGAACCACTGTGCTTCCCTGGGTGGGAAATAACTGAAGGGCATCAGTGGGTGAGAAGAGTAATTAGGAATGATGGTCAGTCTGAATTGTCAGCTTAATCAGATCTGGATGTGAGGACACAAGTCAGGGTGTATCTGTGAGGGCATTTCCAGAATCCCTCTGAAGGAGCAACAACACCTTCCAATTGGTGGGCCAGATGTAAAAAGAGTCTCTCTCTCTCTCTCTCTCTCTCTCTCTCTCTCTCTCTCTCTCTCTCTCTCTCTCTCTCTCTCTCTCTGTGTGTGTGTGTGTGTGTGTGTGTGTGTGTGTGTGTGTGTGTGTGTGGTTTGTGCAAGTGTGAAGTCATCGGGCCTACACTACATGGCAAGCTATTTTGCACTGGGCCATCTTTCCACCCCAGATGTAAAGGAATCTGAGGATGAAGAGTGACTTCTCTTGTCATTGACCATATCTCCATACCTGCTCCTGCTGCTGCCACCGCCATCCTGTGCTCATATCAGACTCCAACTTTTTCAACCTCCACGCTGACTGAATTATCAGTGTCTCTCCAGGTAGCTTCCAGCTTTGGTGCAAGTCAAGGGAGCTGAGCCACCCACGTTTGTAGGCTGAGAAGCTACTGGGGTTTCAAGCCCTTCAAGGTATAGAAGGATTACTGTACTAGCCAGCCCTACCATGTACTTCATTCTAGGGAGTCCCCTTTAAACACACACACACACACACACACACACACACACACACACACACACTCTCAATTGGTTCTGTTCCTGTATAAAACAGAAGATGATTACAATAGGGTGGAGTCTGGACCAGAAATGTCCTTGGAATAGAGAAAAGATGGAATTTTTCTGGCCATTCAGATCTGTGTCTGCAAGCCTGAGATAGATGGCAAGGCTGAGTCCAAGGTTCAGCCATTGGAAGGAATGCAACCTATTGAAAGGAAAGGTTAATGCAGCACATGTAAACAAATTAGAATTCCAGCTTTGGCTGTGTTGCTTTTGCAAGCGTGTCCGATGCCCACGATGTTAAGTGGGTAGGTGGATACTCTGGGTTCAGAGCAGAAACAAGGCTGGAAACATGCACTTGGGATTTGTTATTATCTTTTGTTTCAAACATAGAACTCAAGCCCAAGTCATCTGGGAAATGGGTCTAGGTAGAGTAGAACAGAGAGTTACACGTCAGGGTTTTTTTGTTTGTTTGTTTTTTGTTTTTTTGTCTTTTTGCATTCAAGAATAGGTGAAAACTGGAAAAAGCTTAAAGGCCACAAAGCACCAGGGAAGAGCAGAGGAAGTGGTCAGTTACAGAAGAGCCTTACACTGAGACATCACTCAGAGGTTTGCTAAGAAGTGAGGCTGACTCCTTCTGATGTGGGGTACTTCTGTAGAAGGGAGGGATACCCTTCACCCAACAAGCAGAACAGGGATGGATCTCCACCCTAGCCATTTGCAGCCATTCAGGGCACAGTTCTAGATAGACGAGAAGAACAAATGACCAAGAGACTAGGAAAGAAAGAATAAAATTATTCTTACAATAGGTGCATTGTCTTTGCAGAGATGCCAGGACATCTAATAAAAATAATTACTAGGACTACTTCTGCAATAAGTGAGGCCTATGGGTTTACAGGAAATAAGATAAAAGCACAAAATCAAAATTAAATGTATTTCAATAAATAAACAATAAACCTACCAAGACATAAGTGAAAGAAAGCAGGACTGGGCTGGAGAGATGGCTCGGAAGGTACGAACACTTACCACCAAACATAGCACCCTCAGTTTGATCCCCAAGATCCACATGAGAGAAGAAAAGAACCAATTTCTACAAATTGTCCTCTGATATCTACATGTACATTGTGGTGCATACATGCCCACACATATATATCATGCATCCACACACTTACATGGGTAAATAAAAAAAGGTAGAAAGAAAAGAATTTTTAAGAAGCTGGAAAAGCTGCATATTTAACCACCCAAAAAACAAAATTATAAACTTACAGGAAGCAGAGTATGCATGCACTGAAAATTATATTGATGAATCAAAACAGAGAATAATTAAATACATGGCAACACACCTTATTCACACTAAACAGCCAATATAGAGATGCTGCAGCTACTCAGACTAGAAGAGAGCCAAGCCACAGAACAGACTAAGAGGAAGCTTCTACAAACAATACATTCAGTACCAGACTGGCATCTACCATACACAAAGAATGCTGGGAGTCCACCAGTTAAAAAACAATTCTATTAGAATGTGAGCAAAAGACATGACAGATATTTCAATGAAAAAGTTTGACAGTTGACGGGAGCCTATGAAAAGATATTCAATATGCCCATCGGGGAAATGAAAATTAAAGTCACAATTCTGCATCATTATATGACAATCAGAATAGCTGCAATAGAAACAGTGACATCACCAACAGCTGGCACAGATTCAGGGATGAACTCATTCTTCCTACATTGCTAATGGGAGTGTGGCATGCTGGGGCTACTATGGAAAGAGTTGAGCAGTTTCTTTTAAACCAAACAAGCAATTATCATAGAAGCCAGAAGTCACACAAGGTACTTGTCACAGTAAACTTACATTCACAACAGCCTCAGCAGTCTCACGTCACACAGCTTCCCACTCTAGAGCAAATGCCTGAGGTGTGGACAGGTTTAGTTCGGCTCACAGACTTGAAGTTTGGTCCTGGGATGATTGCTTTTGGACCTCTGGTGAGGCAGAATGATGAGAGATTATTGGAGTGAAGCCACTCATATGATGCTGAGAGATAGAAGAGAGAGGAAAGATTGGGGTTCTCTTCAAGGTGCCACCCCTATTGTACAGGCTTCTCATAGGTCAGACCTCTTGGTTGATTTTAATGTTTTGTTTTTCTTTGTGTGCATGTGCACCTTCATGTGCATGTGCGTGTGCATGTGTGTGTATAGTACCTACACAGGACAGCTTAAAATCCCCTGGAGCTAGAGTGGCAGGTGACTCTGAATCACCCTATGTGGGTGCTGGGAACCAAACTCAGGTCCTCTATAAGAGCTGCAAGAGCTCATACTGCTGAGTCACCTCTCCAGCCGCAGAGCTTACCTGTTAAAGGCTCTACCAATTCCCAAAGGACCACACCTTAAACACATAGGCCTTTGGGGAACATCCCAGATGCAAACCATCACATGCTTTTAGGAATCTTGTTCCTGATAATTAAAATAACTTGCAAATGGGAGATGTTCTTTGAAAGACAAGTGACATTAGATATAGTTACATAAGTGCCTTGAGAAAAGACAAATCACACAGAAGTAACTACCAGGGGATCATAATCAGTTATCCACAGTGAACACCCAAGATAACACACGACACAATCCATAGACCATTTTAAATGACAGTAATTTAGAAATGAAGAAGAGGACAATAGATTCTGGGGGTCAGGGAGAGGAAAGAGGTGGAGATGACTATAAAATGGATGGGTCTTGCTTTTTAAAGATTTTATTATTTTTGGATATATATATCCAATATATATTTACATATATATGATGCATATACATTTAAGATACTGGGTAAGTATACACAGGAAAGAAAACATTCTAGAGAAATGGGGGTTCATGGACTATATCTGGCTTAGGTATCAATAAGCTAGAAAGGTTCCTGGTTGCCTTTAATCAGGAACCTTAGGCTAGACATGGGGCAGGGATGAGAGTTTCTCACAGGAGCAAATTCTTTAGGAATTTAGAATTTGGAGCCATAGGTTTATGTGTTACTACTGCTCCTAAGAAGGAAAATAATTACAAGTGCAAACATCTTGTCCCTGAATGGAACTCCGTAAGACTGAAAATAATGATAACAGAGACTAGCATAGCCAGCATACACTGCTATTGTACATGTGCACTAATATTCACATGTGTGCCAGTATTCATACATATATGCACATTCATGTACAGGCCTAAAATTTATGTTGGGAGTTTTTCCAATCAATTTCCATCTTTCTTCTGAGACAGGGTCTCTCATGTACACCCAAAATTCACTAATACAGCTATTCCACTGAGCAGCTTGCTCTAGGGATTGCCTTTCTCTGTCTCCCCTCACACTAGGGTTACATGTGGCCCTCCATACCCACCAAGCATTTACATCAGTTGTAGATATCTGAACACTGGTCCTTGTGCTGTGTAGTAAGCACTTTACTCCCTGGGTCATGTCCCCAGTCCCTACATACTTTTAAGAGAATTGCAAGAATGGGAGTTGCGAGGGAGTCCCACCATGTAAGAGGAGTTAGTAATATCGTGTAAGTAGACATGATCTACAAACACACAGAAATAATCAACACTTCATGGCCATTATCACTAGGGCCCCTAAATGTTCCATGCAGTAAGGGCTGTGGAGAGGTATGGATTGATTTGGGAGAGTTAGAGCAAAAATCAGGATTTTTCCAATAAGTGGGATGGGTTTGACCTGAGAGAGTTTGAACAGGTTCAAAAGTATACAAATGACTTAATGACAGAAGTAATATCATAATTCCACAATGTTCTGGAAAGTATTGCTGGAGCTGCAGAGGTAAGTTTGGACTTATCTTCCATGGTTTCCTGGTTTGTGTTTCCCAGGACAGAGTTGCACCAGGGACATACGGTTATTAGTAAGAGACGAGTTTATCCAGAGAGGGAAGAGTCTTGAATACAGGAGTGGGCTAGTGAGTCCAGAAAGAAAGCTAGAGAGAGAGAGAGAGAGAGAGAGAGAGAGAGAGAGAGAGAGAGAGAGGAGAGAGAGAGGAAGGAAGGAATGGAGGGAAGGAGGGAGGAAGGAAGGAAGGAAGGAAGGAAGGGTGGATGGAAGGAAGGAAGGAAGGAAGGAAGGAAGGAAGGAAGGAAGGAAGGAAGGAAGGAAGGAAGGAAGGAAGAGGAAAGAAGACAGAAAGAACAGGAGCCTGAAAGCCTCACTCATACAACACCCACCTTCCTTCACATTTGTAGATTGTGGTCTTTTCTCATGTATGCTCTTACCTATGGTGGTGGTGGTGGTGGTGTGTGTGTGTGTGTGTGTGTGTGTGTGTGTGTGTGTGTGTGCGTGCACTGCCATAGTGCTAAAGCACTGTCAGATTGTTATAGGGCTAGTGTATGCCTTCTGAAAGGGTTAACATTTTGCAGAAGTGCAAGCCAAAGACAAGAAATGGAGTGGGCTTCCAATGTCTAAGCTTCAGAAGCAAAGGAGAACAAGACTGAAGTAGACCTCAGTCATGAAGACTCGCTCCTGTCCCCATCAGAAAAGCCATGAAGCAGCCAACAGACGGCTCCAGCAACCAATGCTCACTCCACATCTCTTGGTGCCATAGTTTAGTAAAATTGCCAATATATTACTTTATATTATCTAATTTCTGGTAGGCTATTTTCAGAGGATGGAGGGAATTGGTCTGTTTAAGAACATTTATAAAAATAGTAGTTTCTATTTCTCATAATTCTTTCTTCTTTTGATACTTTTCATTGTTATTTTTTTCATTGTTATTATTATTATTTGTGTGTGTGTGTGTGTACTGACATGAGAGGGTACTTTGTGGCTGTCAGAGAACAACTCTTATTAGCCTTTTCTCCTTCCACCATGTAGATCCTGAGGACTGAATTCAGTTTATCACACTTGGTGGCAAGCACCTTTTCCCATTGAGTCATCCTGTCAACTCTTCCACGGAGTATTAGATCACCTTGTAGCATAAGGAAGGACGTTCTGTTCATTATACCTAATTTATTTTGCTTTCACAGATTGCCACGTGTAGGAACATCAGAGTTTGGAGGGCACTGAAACCTATATCATCCCATCTAGCTCATTGCATAGATGAGGAAACAAACCTAGAGAAATAGAGAGGCTTCTTCTGGGTCCCTTGGCTGACACAAAGCATGGGACCACAGAGAACTTTGCCAAAAATGGGACAGAAATGTTGTGAAAGCCAGAGATTTGGGGGGACACCTCTGTGAAACTGTCTTCTGGATATCACGGGACCACAGCACTCATAAACTCTCAGCAGCCATGGCGGTCTGCACAGGACCTGCACTAGATCAAGACAGTCAATACTTTGACATGGATAAGTGTGGAACTCAAGAGCCCTCATCCTATCTCAGGAGCTATTGGTAGTTGACGGCTGCTGTAGGAGGGTGTCTTAGTTAGGACTTCTATTGCTATAATGAAACAGCATAACCAAAAGCAAGTTAGGGAGGAAAGGGTTTATTCAGCTTACACTTCCACATTAGGAACTGGAGCAAGGCAGGGTCATAGAGACAGAAACTGATACAGAGGCCATGCTGGGGGTGGGGGTGTGTGCTACTTACTGCCTTGCTTCTCATGGCTTGCTCAGCCTGATTTCTTCTAGAACCTAAAACCACCAAGCCCAGGGGTAGCACCACCTACAATGGACTTGTCCTTCCTCTATCAAATACCCATTAAGGGCTGAAGGGGCTTGTAATCCCATAAGAACAACATTGTCAACCAACCAGAGCTTCCAGGGATTAACCACTACCAAAGACTATACATGGACTGACCCTGGGCTCCAACTGCATATGTAGCAGTGAATAGCCTTGTTGGGGCACCAGTGAGAAGGGGAAGCCCTTGGTCCTGCCAAAGTTGGACCCCCAGGGTAGGGGATTGGGGGGAGCAGTAAAGGGGGGTGGATGGGGAGGGAACACCCTTATAGAATGGGAGGGGAGGGGTTAGGGGACTGATGGACAGGAAACCAGGAAAGCGAATAACATTTGGAATGTAAATAAGAAATACCCAATTTAAAAAAATGGAAAAAATAAATAAATAAATTTTTAAAAATGAAAAGAAAAACCTCCTAAAGGGCAAGATAGGTCCTACAGCGGATCTTATGGAAGCATTTTCTTAGTTGAGGTTCATATATCTCAGATGACTTTAGTATGTACCAAGTTGACATAAAATTATCCATCATAAAGGGAGAGTCAGTTTTCTTCAGGAAAGTGGTTCTATAAGTTGCCTATGCCCAATGGATGACCCAACATCCGTGTACTAATTGGACTCAGTGTGTTAAAAAGAAAAAAGAAGAGTGTGTGAAGTTGGGAGGGGGATGAGAAGGGGAATTTGGGTGGAGGAGGGGTAGAGTAAGTGCTGAATGTGATTGGAATACATTTTGTATATTATGAAATTCCTAGGGAATAAATAAAATATTATATGAATATATGTCTCTGTATAGAATTTCCTTAGGAATCTCCTGTTGGAAAAGAGAGGGTTGAAGCCCTGGGACAAACACGAAAATCCTGTTCCCCAGTTCTCGGCTTTAGAAGAGGAACTACTATTATCAAAAAAAAAAAAAAGCAGCAGAAAATCAAATTATACTCTGAAATGTAAAGGCTCTAGCAGACGGCGCAAAGAAGCAGAAAAGGAGGGAGTGGAAGAGGGAGCCTCTGAGCAGGGGCCTCAACAATTGAGATTTACAGATCACAGCAGACGAAAATCAATCTCCATTCACCATCTGAAACCGAATCAGACATCGCAAAGGGACACACGTAAAGACGCACACCACCTTCCATGAAAACAAACTCCAAAAAAAATCAATCCTGTTTTATGCATTTGTGTCTTGGGAAATGTATCACTCGCCTGAGACAGTCATTTTCTTGTTGATTTGGTTTTGAAGGAGACTTTAAGAATGCTATCAGCCAGATGAAGACTTAAAGTCATACGACCCTGGGGCTAGCAAGGAGCAAACCTCGGTGCAACGATCCCTTTGTTTTGTAGAAAAAGAAACCCACAGTCACTACTAACAAGCACCCTCAAGGTGCCCAGTTTCACTGGGAATAGAGACAGCTGGACCAGTTCATTCTTGGACAATAAGAGCATGGGTTTTAGAAGCAAGAAAACCCTTTTGAGTCCGGGTTACCTCACTCAGGATGATATTTTCTAGATACATCCATTTGCCTGCAAAATTCATGATGTCCTTGTTTTTGATAGAGGAATAGTATTCCATTGTGTAAATGAACTACATCTTCTGTAACCATTCTTAAGTTGAGGGGCATCTGGGTTGTTTCCAGTGTCTGGCTATCCTAAATATGGCTACATGAAACAGTGAACACGTGCCCTTGTGTTATGGTAGAGCATCCCTTGGGTTTATGTCCAGGAGCAGTATAGGTGGGTCTTCAGGTAGAACTATTTCCAATTCTTTGAGGAACCGCCAAATTGATTTCCAGAGTGGTTGTACCAACATGCACTCCTGCCAGCGTAATGACATGCACGGTATGTACTCACTGATAGGTGGATATTAGCCATAAAATACAGAATACCCATGCGACACTCCACAGACCCAAAGAAGCTACACAAAAAGGAAGGCCCAAGCGAGGATGCTAGAATCTCGCTTGGAAGGAAGAATAAAATAGTCAAAGGAAGCAGACAGAGGGAGAGAACTGGGTGGAACAGGGGATGAGGGGAATTGGAGGATTCAGGATCAGGCGTGGGAAAGAGATAGGAGAGAGGGCCAGAAGAATGAATAGAAATCTGCACCTTGTGGGAGTGTGGGGTTCAGGGGCACCTCTACAAAGTGCCAGAGACTTGGGATAGCAAAGGGTCCCAGGAGGCTATGGGGGTAACTTTAGCTGAGACTTATAGCAGTGGGGATATAGAACCTAAAGAAGCAAACAAACCCAAGCTGTGGTCCTGGCTCTCCTACTACCCTAAGGAGACTGCCTTGCAGTTACAAGGATGTTCTGAGAGACACCATTCCCCCTCTTTGGCCATCAGATTATTAAAACAATGGACCCCAAGAAATCACAATTTCCCTAGGAATCTCCTGCTGAAGAGAAAAAGGCTGAAGCCCTGGAGATAGCCAGAAGCAGAAGTTTTACAACTTGTGAGGACAGGCCTTGAAAGATAGATGTGGGGCTGTGGTGGGCAGGGTCCATGCCTTGCTGGGATCATTTAGTCCTGAAGAGCACTTGCCTAAAACTCCACCCTCACCTTAGGACCCCAAAAAATGAACTTATGGGTTCCCAGATCTATGTCCCTCTTTGCAGTGTGACCATGTTGAGTAAATCTCCCTTTCTGCTCTCCACTATTAATCCGGTTCCTTTAATTTGCCTGCTGAGGATGGGTGGCTGAATGTGGGTATTTGAGGCATAGGCTGTGACTGCAAGTTGAATAACACTTTCTGCATGACTGTAACAGACATGTTTGTTGGGTAACACACTTATGGCTAAGCCCATTTTCCTTGCCATGCACCTCTAAGGAGCCAGAGAAGACCAAATATTCATTTTCCCAGACTCCATTGCAGCTGGGTGTAGTCTGTAGCCCAACTCTGACCAATGGGACCCAGTAGAAACCATCCATGGAATTCTGTGGTAGCATGCAGCCATCCTTACAGGACAGAAGGCTTCCAGAGACCCACGTGCCCTTTCCTTTGACTAACAGGTGGTTAAAAGGTGATTGTTGGTTTTGTCAACCTGACACACTCTAGAGTCACCTGGGAAGAGAGTCTCAATCGGGAGTTGTCTAGATAAGGTTGGCACGTGGAGATGAATATGGAGAGTTATCTGTATTATGCTAATTGACCCAACCATTCCCTAGGCAGAGAATCCTGGACTGTGCGAGTGTAGAGAATGAACTGAATACTAACAGGCATGCATGCGTTCATTTCCTCGGCTCTCTTAGCTACAGATATGGCTAGCAGCTTCAACTTTCTTTCTTGGTTTCCCAATAACGATGAACTCTACCTGAAGGTGTAAGTCTAATAAACCTCCCTCCATTAAGTTGCTTTTGATCAAGGTATTTTATCATAGAAATAGAAAGAATAAAATAAAAAACCTGAATGGCTTCAACCTCCTAGGAGGTTGTCAGCATATTCCTAAGAAGAGAGTAGAGTGCAAGACGTCTCTGCTTTTTTCTGGTGCCATCTCCATAAGGAGTTGGTTTGATGGGGTCAGTTACAGGAGGATCCAATTAAGAATTTGGCTTGGAAGAGTCTTAGAAATTGGATTGAATAAATCCCTGCTCTGGCCTCGACTTCCATCTCCAACGATGATGTTTATCTGACCATTTGTGGGGGACAGGGTGCCATCATGCATGTGGAGAGGTCAGAGGACAACTTGTGCTGTTCTCTCCTATCACATGGGTCTGGGGACTGAACTCATGTAGTCAGGCTTGGCGGCAAGCGCCTTTATCCACTGAGCTATCTCACCAGCCCCAGTAATAACAGTTTACATTTCCCTAAGCCATCCCTTTTCATCTCTGCACCATGTTTTTCCCATCCATATAATTATAGAGCCAAAGAACTCTACGCCCGGGTCCTCCCAGTCCTAACACATTAGCATGCTATTTTATCAGATCATGTGCCATGGTGAGAATTTCTCCCTCAGCAGTCGTGGACCAGGGGTGCCTCTCTCAGCGTTTTCGCTAATGCCCAGCCACAAGGGGAAAAATTGCTGACATGCTCTGGCTGCCTGTGCGTTGTGTTGTTAAACCTACTTACAGCTCTAATCGGCTGGTTTTCACACCCAGGAGAGCCAGATTGATTGCTGACACTGACCTGGCTGGGAGAAGACCCTGCAATCTCCAGCCAAAGGGACTTAGGCACACTTCCTGAGAGTCTGGCAACTGGTACCCTAGAGGGAGAAGACTTGGGAGGGGAGATTAAGTGTGAAAAGTAAGGATCGGATGTGTTTTGTGTGATGCAGGATTGAATTGATCACGGAGTCTGGCAGGTCAAGGTCTCAGTTCCAGCTTCTTTGTCATTTTCCAGCCTGTGAACTTGGAACAAGTTACTCCACCTTGTTACGGGACCTGGGGTCACAGTCTGTGCCCCAAGAAGCCAGATTTAACCATTCATCTTCCATAATACTATTACGACAGCCAGGGTAATAGTGAAAAACCAAAAAAAGGAGATTTAGTCAATGTGTCTACATGGGTAAGAGGGCGAAGAGATCCAAAAACCTCTAAGCCCATCTTTTGGCCTGCTGGCCTGAGGGTAAGGTTTAAATAGAAGCCAAGAGGTGTGCTATCTAACCAGTCTCAGTCTCGGTAAGGTAATGTCTGAGGCTGTGATTGCTTTGAATGGAATGTCCCCCGCCCCCACAGGCTCTGGTATTAGAATTGTTGGTCCCAGTTGTTTGGGCTGTTCAGCAGGTTGAGGAAGTGTGGCTTTGCTGAACGCAGTGTGTAACTGTGGAAAGGCTTTGAGGTTTCAAAGCCAATCATCATTTCCAATGCATTCTCTTTTCTTCGTGCTTGGGGTTTAAGCTGTGAGCTTTAGCTTCCAGCTCTAGCTTCCTTACCTTTGCTCTGGCATCATGGACTCTGCAACTGTGAGTCCTTCTCTAAATTGCCTTGGTCGTTATGATTTATCACAGCCATAGAAAAGTCACTAAAGCACCTGCCCACCACGGTCTTAGTTCCAAATCTCTCCTACTTGGTCATCTGACAAGATAGTTCCATAGACAAGTCCCTCTTCTAGCTGCCCCAGGACTTCAACTGTTTCTCCTTCCAATGGGAGAGTTTTGTGGAAATTCTAATCCTTGGAATTCATTATTTAAATGGTCTGACAGTCTCAAAGAGAGACATACAAGGGTCCCTTTACAATATACTTCTTCCTGCCAAGCAGACTGGTTACATTCTGACCACGTTTCTCAGCAGAGGCCTTACTGTCCCAAAAGCTTATCTTAGTGGGTCTCAGGAAACTACGTCAGGTAGGTAGTCAGTTCACCTTACCAGTGACTGCTCAAGAGTGGTCAGGTGACCCGATTCTAACCATTGAGACTGAAGGAGAGTTTTTCTAGGTAACTTCTTGTTTTTGTGAATGATAAATGATAAATAAATAAGTTGCCTGTACGCCTTTGAATCATTAGGGCCATTTTGTTCACTTAAACCTTGGTGTGATTATGAAGGAGAACCCTCCTGATAGTAAGAGTAATGCCATCAAAGGAGCTGACTGCCTCAGGAAACAGGGAAGAGAAGGCAGTGACCCAGACACCAGCAAAGATACGGATCAGAATTGATTGGAATACACTGGAAAGAAGCAGCCAACAAGTTCCCCAGGACGGGATTGTAGAATAAGGAGTTAGAAGCTCTCTGGTGGTTATGAAGTAGGATGTTATTAGCTATGACATCATGGAGCTCCTGTGTGGACCTGGGTATGAGGCTGCTTGTTCACATCTGGGCAGGACAGAGAACAGGGACCTTGGATTGCTGGTATGCAGGTCACTTTTTTCTCTTTTCTCTTTTCATTCCATCCAGAAAGCAACTGCTTTTGTCTGTGTGCTGTAGAGACAAGCACCACAAACAATACCTGAACCCCTGTTCCAGAGCTTATAAAGAAGTGAGGCTAGAGTGAGCCTAGCCCTTGAGCATAAGACAAATACCTTCAGGTCAGTCTTGTCCTGGTTTCTTTTCCTTCTCCTCCTCCTGTTCCTCTTCATCCTCCTCCTCTTCTTCCTCCTCCTTTTCCTTCTCTTCCTCCTCTTCCTCTTCCTCCTCTCTTCCTCCTCCTCTTCTTCCTCCTCTTCTTCCTCCTTCTCCTCCTCCCTTTCTTTCACATCCCTCTCACAGATTTTAGCTACAGCAGCTTTGATTAATTGGAAATACACACAGTTGCCCTTTCCTTTCATTTCTAGACAATTTAAAAGAAGGAAATCTTTACTAAACACATTTGAACATCTATGGCTTCCCTAGCCTCCTAGCTGATAGACAACACAGACCTCATAACTGATTCATATAAAATTCTGAAGAGTTTTAAAAAATCAAGTTCAAAGTGGGATTTGGAGACAATAATGTTCAGTTCACTTAATTGAAAACATGTTTGCAAGACTTTCAAAACACAAAAGGAGACCTGTGAGCAAAGTGGCTCTCCTACACTGTAGGTTTGAATGTTAATCTCCAAACCTTTTGAAACAAACACTAGAACAATGATCAAATAGTAAAACTCACCTTCCCCTTTGACTAAATGGTTTCTTGGTAAGAATTTAAGAGGGATTTTGCCAAGAGATATGTACAAGGAAATTTATCCCAGCATTGTTTATAATAAAAATAAGAATAATTACAGCAAATTGTTTGACAGTTGCAAACAGGTCCGATCACCTACCCCAACATGACCACCAGGGGCGACTTCTAAAAAGAGTAACTCAGAGGTGTCTTGCCACTGTCAAAGCTAAGATATGCTGTTGACTTCAAAAATCAAGGAGAAAATGCAGGTGGCTCTGCAGATGAAACACTTTCGAGCAAGCAAATATGAAGGCCTGAGTTCAGATCCCCAGTGCCCACCTGTAGAGCTGGGCAGGTGTGACAACCTGCTTGGGATCCCAGAGCTAGGGATACAGAGACAGGGACTCTTTGGAGAAAGCTGGCTAGGAGTCTGTTATATCTGGGTTCAGCAAGAGTTCATTGCCTCAATACACAAAGTAGAGAGAGACTGACAGAGGGTGTAGCTCAGTGGGAAAGCGTGCCCTCGGTACAGCATTCGATATGTGCTACCAGGAGGAAAGCTGGAAGGAGACTGAGGAAGGCACAGCTACTTGCTCGTTCAGGAACTCACAGGAAGAAATGGAGTTCAGTGAGGTCCTGCCTGTGAAATCAACAGCCAGATTCTCTGTGGCATGTGCCCTGAGAAAATCCTCGTGATGCTCAGAGAGTTAATGCCTCTGGACACTTGGAGTCTAAATGTTCCACCTGAGTCTTCCTTGGAGGAGAAGGTGACAGTCTGTGTGGCTCCTCTGTCCAGTGTGATGGATGAGATGGCCATACAGCAAGCAACCATCAGAGGTTCCACAGTGGCTTCTGTCAGCTTTTCAATCACATCATGGTTAGCTGTCAAGCCCATGCTCCTTGAATTTATGGTGTCCCTGTAGGAGCAGCCTAGGCAAGACAGTGACTGCTGTCACCCAGGGACAGCTGCCAGGTTCCTGCTCTCCTGGAAGCTTGAGACTATTCCTGCTCTCCCTGGTCATGCTTCCTACATCAAATCATCAATAACTCACTCGGGTGTCCCTCCCCTTTGATGCTGTCTCATGGCCACCCCACAGCTACTACACTTGGGTTGCATGGCCAATCCAAATATCATTGTCAAACTCAGTCTCTCATACCCCAGGCAGTGAGGGACAGGCATTCTCATGTCTACCTTTGCTTCTAATATGCTGGGCCACTGCAGTAATGGAGTAGTGGGAGTTAGGCAGGGTACATGTGATCCATGTTACTTTGGATAAAGCAGGATAGTGCTGGGACTAAGGTAGTCAAGGGTGCAACCGTGGGCAAGTTTTAGAGTCCTCAGGCCATGCATCTGACCCCTGTCCCTGCTGATTGCTAGGAGTATGACCTTGGGCAAGTTGTTAACTTCTCTGTGCTCAGTTTCATCAACTACGAAATATTTTGGGGGACACGGCTCTGTTGGGAAATTCACTGAGATACTCCTTGAAGCAGGACACAAGTTAGAGGTAGCAGCCTGCTTAGAAAAATAGAACCTTCCCTGTAACAGAGTAAAGAGACCACACAGAGTCAGAGAAACCTGAAAGGATACAGATGGAGGTGGTCAGGGGCACTCAGTAGGGTGTGGGAGGCCAGGGAGAAGGAACAGTGTTCCAAAAAGAGGTGCTATAGAAGGAAATGGGGGACAAGGGCCAGAAAGGAGCTTCCTTAGGAAGATCCATAGTTCAGGATGACATCCAGGGGATTAACAGGAGAAATTCTGGAAAAAAAAACATTATGAGGCAGAAGTAGGATTGCTGTGAGTTAAGCAGCCAGGGCTACAGGGCTGTGTACTCAGATTCTATTTACACACACACACACACACACACACACACACACACACACACACACACACACACACACACCAAACAAACATACGAAAAAAACCTGGAATAGGCCCAGTCAGATATGAAACTGCAGCTGTTTGTGCAGAGCTTGTCAACAAGCACAGCTCTTACCACAAAGGGTGTAAAGAGGTGGCTTATTCTAGAGCCAAACAGAGGTGTCCATGACCCAGCAATGATGATGCTTCAAGCTTGTCCCAAATGCCATGTTCCAATGTGCAAACGCTTTCATGAAGTTTTATAGTAACAGAACAAAGAAAATCAGAAATCAAAACACTTCCCAAACATATCCATGGAAGAAGCATCAGATGGGCGGGTCTAGGAAAGCAGAAGAAATTCTGCTATAGGCCTCAGATGTTCATGACCAACAGCTTTGGGGCTGCAGGAAGGTGGGTGTCTATCAACTCATTCCAAAAGGTTCCACCTGCTAATCTCAGGGATACGAGGTCAGACACAGAATCGGTTCTTAATTAACTACTGTAAACGGCTGGTTACTAAAACAACTGAGGACAGCTCAAGGCGATCACACTCTGGATCTGCAACACTCTAACTCTCTCTACACTGGTCTTTTAATCAGTTCATCGGCATTCTCAAATCTAAGTGTGGCTCCATTTTTCCTGGACATTTCATTTCTTTATTTTTAATTTTTTATTATATATTTCTTTACTTATATTTCAAAGGTCATTCCCCTTCCCGGTTTCCTGTCCATAAGCCCCCATTCCGTCCTCTCCTCCTCCCCCATACGGATATTCCTCCTATATATCCCCCTTATTGCTCTCCCCCATATTCCCCTGCACTGGGGGGGGGGTCCAACCTTAGCAATACCAAGGGCTTTCCCTTCCACTGGTGCCCCAACAAGGCTATTCTCTGCTACATATGCAGTTGGAGCTCTGGGTCAGTCCATGTATAGTTTTTCGGTAGTGGTTTAGTCCCTGGAAGCTCTGGTTGGTTGGCATTGTTGTTTTTATGGGGTTGCAAGTTCCTTCAACTCTTTCAATACTTCCTCTAATTCCCCCCAAGGGGGTCCTGTTCTCAGTTCAGTGGTTTGCTGCTAGCATTGACCTCTGTATTGGACATGCTCTGGATGTGTCTCTCAGGAGAGATCTATATCCAGTCCATTTCCACATGCATTTTTTAGCTTCATCAATCTTATCTAGTTTTGGTGGGGAGATATATATATATGGATCACATGTGTGTCAGGCTCTGAATGGCCATTCCTTGAGTTGCTGCTCTAAACGTTGCTTCCATATCCCCTCCTATGAACATTTTCCCCCTTTTAAGAAGGAGTGGGAGCATCTGCATTTTGGTCATCCTTCTTCTTGAGCTTCCTGTGGTCTGTAGATTGCATCTTGGGTAATTTGAGCTTTTTGGCTAATATTCACTTATCAATGAGTACATACCAAGTGCGTTTCTCTGTGATTGAGTAACCTCACTCAGGATGATATTTTTAGTTCATTCCATTTGCCTATGAATTTCATGAAGTCATTGTTTTTGATAGCTGAGTAGTACACCATTGTGTAGATGTACCACATTTTTTGAATCCATTCCTCTGTTGAAGGGAACCTGGGTTCTTTCCAACTTCTGGCTATTTTAAATAAGACTGCTATGAACATAGTGGAGCATGTGTCTTTGTTATATGTTGGAGCATCTTTTGGGTATATGCCCAAGAGAGGTATAGCTGGGTCCTCAGGCAGTGTAATGTCTAATTTTCTGAGTAACCTCCAGACTGATTTCCAGAATGGTTGTACTACTTTGCAATACCACCAACAATGGAGAAGTGTTCCTCTTTCTCCACATCCTCGCCAGCATCTCAGCTGTCAGCTGAGTTTTTTATCTTAGCCATTCTGACTGGTGTGAGGTAGAATCTCAGGGTTGTTTTGATTTGCATTTCCCTGATGACTAAGGATGTCGAACATTTCTTTAGGTGCTTTTTGGCCTTTCAATAATCTTCAGCTGAGAATGTTTTGTTTAGCTCTGAACCCCATTTTTAATAGGGTGATTTGGCTCTCTGGAGTCTAACTTCTTGAGTTCTTTGTATATTTTGGATATTAGCAATCAGATGTAGAATTGGTAAAGATCTTTTCCCAATCTGTTGGTTGCCGTTTTGTCCTAATGACAGTGTCTCTTGCTTTTTAAAAGCTTTGCAGTTTCATGAGGTCCCATTTGTCAATTCTTGATCTTAGAGCATAAGCCATTTGTTCAGGAAATTTTCCCCAGTGCCCAAGTGATCAAGAGTCTTCCACACTTTTTCTTCTATTAGTTTGCATGTATCTGGTTTGATGTGGAGGTCCTGGATCCACTTGGACTTAAGCTTTTTACATGGTGATAAGAATGGATCAATTTGCATTCTTCTACATGCTGACCTCCAGTTGAACCAGCACCATTTGTTGAAAATGCTACCTTTCTTCCATTGGATGTTTTAGCTCCTTTGCAAAGATCAAGTGGCTATAGGTGTGTGGGTTCATTTCTGGTTCTTCAATTCTGTTCCACTGATCTATCTGCCTGTCTCTGTACCAATACCATGCAGTTTTTATGACTATTGCTCTGTAATACTGCTTGAAGTCAGGGATGGTGATTCCACCAGAAGTTCTTTTATTGTTGAGTATAGTTTTCACTATCCTGGGTTTTTCATTATTCCAAATGAATTTGCAAATTGCTCTTTCTATCTCTATAAAGGATTGAGAGGTATTTTGATGGGGATCGCATTGGTAAAATGACCATCTTTACTATATTAATCCTGCCAATTCATGAGCATGGAAGATCTTTCCATCTTATGAGATCTTCCTCAATTTCTTTCTTCAGAGATTTGAAGTTCTTGTCATATAGATCTTCACTTGCTTGGTTAAAGTCACGCCAAGATATTTTATGTTATTTGGGACTATTGTGAAGAGTGTCATTTCCTTAATTTCTTTCTCAGCCTGTTTATCCTTTGAGTAGAGGAAGGCTACTGGTTGATTTGAGTTAATTTTATACCCCGACACTTTGCTGAAGTTGTTTATCAGGTTAAGTAGTTCTCTGGTGGAACTTTTGGGGTCGCTTATGTACACTATCATATCATCTGCAAATAGTGACATTTTGATTTGTTTCCTTCCAATTCATATCCCTTTGATCTCCTTTCGCTGTCTGATTACTCTGGCTAGGAATTCAAATACTATATTGAATAAGTAGGGAGAGAGTGGGAAGCCTTGTCTAGTACCTGATTTTAGTGGGATTGCTTCAAGTTTCTCACCATTTAGTTTGATGTTAGCTACTGGTTTGCTGTATATTGCTTTTACTGTGTTTAGATATGGGCCTTGAATTCCTGATCCTTCCAGGACTTTTATTATGAAGGGCTGTTGAATTTTGTCAAATGCTTTCTCAGCATCTAATGAAATGACCATGTGGTTCTTATCTTTGAGTTTGTTTATATAGTGGATTACATTGATGGATTTTCATATATTAAACCATCCCTGCATCCCTGGGATGAAGCCTACTTGATCATGATGGATGATCGTTTTGATGTGTTCTTGGATTCGGTTTGCAAGAATTTTACTGAGTATTTTTGAGTCAATATTCATAAGGGAAATTGGCCTGAAGTTCTCTTTCTTTGTTGGGTCTTTGTGTGGTTTTGGTATAAGAGTAATTGTGTGGTTGTGGTATAAGAGAAATTTGATAGTGCTCTGTCTGTTTCAATTTTGTGGAATAGTTTGGACAGTATTGGTATGAGGTCTTCTATGAAGGTCTGATAGACTTCTGCACTGAACCCATCTGGACCTGGGCTCTTTTCAGTTGGGAGACTTTTAATAACTGCTTCTATTTCATTAGGAGTTATGGGGTTGTTTAGATGATTTATTTGTTCCTGATTTAACTTTTGTACCTGGTATCTATCTAGAAAATTGTCCATTTCCTACAGATTTTCCAGTTTTGTTGAATATAGGTTTTTGTAGTAGGATCTGATGATTTTTTTTTAATTTCTTCAGATTCTGTTGTTATGTCTCCCTTTTCATTTCTGATTTTCTTAATTTGGATACTCTCTCTGTGACCTCTGGTTAGTGTGGCTAAGGGTTTATCTATCTTGTAGATTTTCTCAAAAAACCAGCTCCTGCTTTTGTTGATTCTTTGTATAGTACTTTTCCTTTCTACTTGGTTGATTTCAGCTCTGAGTTTGATTATTTCCTGCTCCTCTTGGGTTTATTTATTTCTTTTTGTTCTAGAGCTTTAAGGTGTGCTGTCAAGCTGCTGCCATATGCTCTCTCCTGTTTCTTTTTGCAGGCACTCAGAGCTATGAGTTTTCCTCTTAGTACCGCTTTCATTGTGTCCCATAAGTTTAGGGATATTGTATCTTCATTTTCATTAAATTCTAAGAAGTCTTTAATTTCTTTCTTTATTTCTTCCTTGATCAGGTTGTCATTGAGTAGAGCATTGTTCAACTTCCATGTATATGTGGACTTTCTGTCATTATTGTTGTTATTGAAGACCAGTTTTAGTGTGTGGTGATCTGATAGGATGCATGGGATTATTTCTATCTTCCTGTATCTGTTGAGGCCTGTTTTGTGACCGATTATATGGTCAGTTTTGGAGAAGGTTCCATGAGGTGCTGAGAAGAAGGTATATCCTTTTGTTTTAGGATGGAATGTTCTTTAAATATCTGTTAAATCCAATTGGTTCATAACTTCTGTTAGTTTCTCTACGTCTCTGTTTAATTTCTGTGTCCATGATCTGTCCAGTGATGAGACTGGGGTGTTGAAATCTCCTACTATTATTGTGTGAGGTGCAATGTGTGCTTTGAACTTTAGTAAGGTTTCTTTTATGAATGTAGGTGCCCTTGCATTTGGAGCATACATATTTAGGATTGAGAGTTCATCTTGGTGGATTTTTCCTTTGATGAATATGAAGTGTCATTCCTTATCTTTTTTAATGACTCTTGTTTGAAAGTCAATTTTGTTTGATATTGGAATGGCAATTCCAGCTTGTTTCTTTGGGCCATTTGCTTTGAAAGTTGTTTTCCAGCCATTTACTCTGAGGTAGTGTCTGTCTTTGTCTCTGAGGGGTATTTCCCATAGGCAGCAAAATGTTGGGTCCTCTTTATGTATCTAGTCTGTTAGTCTATGTCTTTTTTTGAGGAATTGAGTCCGTTGATGTTAAGAGATATTAAGGAATAGTGATTGTCACTTCCTGTTATTTCATTGTTAGAGGTGGAATTATGTTTGTCTCTCTTTTGGTTTCATTGAAAGGAAATCATATTCTTGCTTTCTGTACGGTGTAGTTTCTCTCCTTGTGTTGGAGTTTTCCATCTATTATCCTTTGTAGGGCTGGATTTGTAGAAAGATACTGTGTAAATTTGGTTTTGTCATGGAATATCTTGGTTTTCCATCTATGTTAATTGAAGGTTTTACTGGATACAGTAACTTGGGCTGGCATTTGTGTTCTCTTAGGGTCTGTATGACATCTGTCCAGAATCTTCTGGCTTTCATAGTCTCTGGTAAGAAGTCTGGTATAATTCTTACAGGTCTGCCTTTATATGTCACTTGACCTTTTTCCCTTACTGCTTTTAATATTCTTTCTTTGTTTTGTTCATTTGCTGTTTTAACTATTATGTGACAGGAGGAATTTCTCTTCTGGTCCAATCTATTTGGAGTTCTGTAGACTTCTTGTATGTTTATGGGCATCTCTTTCTTTAGGTTAGGGAGGTTTTCTTCTAAAATTTTGTTGAATATATTTACTGGCCCCTTAAGTTGGGAGTCTTCACTTTCTTCTATACCTATTATCCTTAGGTTTGATCTTCTCATTGTGTCCTGGATTTCCTGTATGTTTTGGGCTAGGAGCTTTTTGTGTTTTACACTATCTTTGACAGTTGTGTCAATGATTTCTATGGTATCTTCTACCCCTGAGATTCTCTCTTCTATCTCTTGTATTCTGTTGGTGATGCTTGTGTCTACGGCTCCTTGTCTCTTCCTTTGGTTTTCTATATCCAGGGTTGTCTCCCTTTGTGCTTTCTATTGTTTCTATTTCCATTTTCAATTCCTTCATCTGTTTGGTTGTGTTTTCCTGTAATTCTTCCAGTAATTTTTGTGTTTCCTCTCTAAGGGCTTCTACTTGTTTACTTGTGCTTTCTTGCATTTCTCTAAGGGAGTTCTTTATGTCTTTCTTAAAGTCCTCCATCATTATCAAAAAATGTGATTTCAAATCTAAATCTTGCTTTTCTGGTGTATTTGGATATCCAGTATTTTCTTTGGTGGGAGAACTGGGCTCTGATGATGCCAAGTAGTCTTGGTTTCTGTTGCTTAGGTTCCTGTGCTTGCCTCTAGCCATTGGGTTGTCTCTGGTGTTTGCTTGTCTTGCTGTTTCTGGGAGTGACTTGGCCCTGCTGTAGGTCTCTGTGTCAGCACTCCTGTAGAACTGTTTTCCTGTTTTCTTTCAACCTTTCCTGAGCATAGGCGCTCTGCTCTTAGCTGTTGCAGTGCTCCTGGAGACTGTCTTCCAGCTCTAGGCACAGGCAGGAATCAAAAGATCCTGCCCCTGATTGCTCGTGTAGGTCCTTGCACCCAGTGGGCACAGTTGGCACTATGCGATTTCCTCTTGTGTCTGGACTGTAGGCAGAGGGTGTTCTCCTCTGACTTCTCAGGAGTATCCACACTTCTGAGGTTCCAGCTCTCTCCCTCACGGGATTTGGGTGTCAGGGAGCTGTTTGGCTGGATCAGTTCGGTCCTAGGCACAGTGGCTGTCTGTTCCTATATCCCTCTGTCCAGGGGCACTGTGCAATTTTCCCTTGGACCAGGGATGTGGGCCGAGGTGTGCAGAGGTGGCAGTCTGTCCTGCAGCCTCAGAATGTCTGCACTCCTGGGTGGTCCGCTCTCTTCTGCCCGGCGACATTTCATTTCAAGTATGCACTATAAAAGGGGCCATTTGACAGGATCCATCTTAGGAGAAGTAAGAGAAGGCTTTATGGGAGCCAAACAAAGACAGCAGTGTTACAGAGACACACCCTCCCTGCAACTCTTCTGTTCTGGGCTAACAACATGTTGCCGCAGGCTCCTGTAACAACATCAACGTAGTGAGTGAAAGTTCTGCTAAAGTGCCCGAGGGAATGTCCCCTGTCTCCTTTACTATAAATTCCTCCCCTAAGAAGCACACTCCATCCTGGAGCCCCTGAATTCCTCACACTGTGCTGAGGGCCATTCACACACCTGCCAGGGATGTTCAGGAGTCTTCCACTTAACTCTGATTTCTAACTTTGTCAAAACAAGTCCAGCTTCCTAGCTGCCTAGCTGTGGAAATAGAAAGAAGGTTCAGCAATTAAAGGCTTCCAGAGGAAGTGGTCTTCCAGAGGACCCCAGTTCAGTTTCCAGCACTCACATCAGGTATCTTGCTCTCACTGCCTGTAATTCCAGCTCTAGGGGAATCCCACACCTTCTGGCTTCTTTAGATATCTGCACATTCACTCAGAGTTTGAATAAGAAAAATGCATATGGATAGTAATTAAAAATTAGATGACCGAAAATCACCCATCCCTGCCCATCTGCCCAGTGTTTGGCACACCCATGCCCCATTCCCTATGATTTCTGTCCCTTTTGAAAACTAGGATTTATCCTTAAATATGTATATTCTAAAAGAAAGGATTTTTGACAATACCCAAATAGGAAACTTCTATTATTTCTCTAATGGATATTCATCACTAGAAAGAGCAGAGAATATATAGCCAAAGCAAGGCATTGAGAAAATCTAGCTTGGTCTCCTGCTCTCTGCTTGGAACTGAGAGTGGCAAGCATAAATGAGGTGACATTCAGGACTAAATTGAGAGATTCCTTTAAAAGAACAAAGGAAGAAATTCTCTCCAAACATGAATTCACTGGTGCTGAGCAGATGGAGCTACTGTCTTGCAAACCACACTTGCATATTCTCACAGCCTGACTGAGTGCACTCTGGGATTCCTTCCAGCTGCTTTTCTTGTCATGGTGGATACTCTACAGGGGGGCGGGATCACAAAGCTTAGGAGATCAGAAAGACTCAGGGAACACCCTGCTCCCATTGGAAACTTCACTTACCCATGTACTCTGCTCCGATGATCTCTTCAGTATATCTGAACCTTCACACATCTCCCCAGTCAATCTCTCCACCTCCAAACGCTGAAGTGGCCCAGAATCTCAGAATGGGCTGATCTAACTTCCATGTCCTAATCTGCTTTAGCTGTCAATTTAGCATAGCCTGGAGTTATCTAAGAAGGGAATCTTATTTGAGGGATGACCTAGATCAGATTGGCCTGTGGTCATGTCTATGGGGAACTGTCTTAAATGATTCTCTGACATAAGAAGGCCACTGTGAGTGACATCATTCCCTAGGCAATAGACATCCCTGAGTTATATAAGAAAGCTAGCTAGGTGTGGACCTGGGAATGAGCCAGCGAGCAGTGTTCCTCTGTGGTTTCTGCTTCAAGTTCCTGCTTGAGTTCTTGCCATAAATTCCCTCAATGATAGAGTATAAGCTGTAAAATGAAATAAAACCTTTGCCGACCCCCTGCCTAGTTGCTGTTGGAATGTTTTATTAGAGAAACAGAAAAGTAAACTAGAGGAAAATGCTATACACATTGAAGAAAGGAGAGCCTCTTCAACAAACAATGTTGGAAAAACTAGAGGTCCACATGTTGAAGGATGAAACTAGATCCCAATCTCTCACCCTTTGCAAAAAAATCAACTCTCAGTGGTTCGAAGACTTTAAAGTAAAACCAGCAAGTCTGAAACTGACAGAGGAAAGAGTGGGACAAACATCATCACACATGCACAGGGAAGAGATATCTGATAGGCTCCTTTCACCAAGGTATAAGGGGAGTCATTGACAAACGAGACCTCACGAAATCAAAATGCCTCTGTTCAGCAAAGAAAACCGTTAATCATGTGAAAAGTCTAAAGAATTGCAGAAAAATCTTTGCTATATAAACACATCTCTACAGGTTACACTGTGGTGCAGTGATAAACCACCATGACTCAAAGCAGCTTAGAAATGAAAGAGTTGCTTTGCTGTGTGGTTCCAGAGGGGGATCCCAAAAGTTGGGGAAGAATGTCAGGAAATGGGGAGATCACATCTTCAACTGTGAGCATGGATCAGAAAGTAAAGTGGAAGTGGGTGAGGCTACAAATCCTCAAATCCCACCCTCAGTGACTACTTCCCACAGCAAAGCCAGACTTTTCAAACATCCCATAAACTCCCTAAACAGCACCTCCAACTGGTGGTGTTCACATATGGAAGTCTGTGGAGGACATTGATAATTCAAATCTGTTTCCTGTCCCCCGTAATCTCATGACCATATCACACTACAAAATGCATCTAATCTATCTTCAAAAGTCCTGTATCATGGTCTTAAATCTGTCCTAAATCCAAAATCTCTTTTAAGACTCAAGGTAATCTCTTAACTGTAAACCCCTATAAAATCCAAAAGCAAATTACATCCTTCCAACATATAATGGTGTAAAATATACACCTTCCCATTCTGCAGGGGCAGAATTGGGGCATAGTGAGGAAGTACTGGATCAAAGTGAGGGCAAAGCACAGCAATAAAAACACCAGCACTGTGGCTCCATGTCTGGCGTCTGGGTCATTAATTTGATAGTTCCTGCCCACCAGCCTTGCTGCCTGCAACATGCTCCGCTCTCAGGCTGGTTCACCCAGTCTGAAGCTCTGCTTCGCAGATATCTATGGCTGTGGCTTCCCCAACATCTTGGAATCTCTGCTACCACCCAAACTATACTTTGCCAACTTCACACAATGCCTCTCAGGGCCTTCTTCTCACTGGAATTCCCATGCATCATGTTTGCTGGACTCTCTGGAACTGTGAAGGAAGAATCCACAACCCTTCACACTTGCATATTTCATGTCTCAAGGCCAGTCCCGCATGTCTGACACCACCCCTAAATTTAGCTGCCAACTTAGGATAGACCTAGGCCCTCTTGGGCCACTATAGCGAAGGATTTTGTTTGTAGTTGCTTCTTTACTATTATTATTATTATTATTATTATTATTATTATTATTATTATTATTACTACTACTACTACTACTTTTTATATTTTTTACAATCCAGTCATTACCACCAACCCTTTATGCCCTCCTACAGTTCCTCATCCCATTCCACCTTCCCCCTGTTTACAAGAGGATGTCCCCAACCCCACACACACCCAATCCCACCCCACCCCAGACCCTCACCAGTCCTCCCCACTCCCTGGGGCTTCAAGTCTCTTGAGGGTTCGGCACATCTCTCATTGAGGCCAGACCAGGCAATTACTTCTTAGGAGAAACTCCTCAGGTATTTTTCTTGCCACAAGACAGAAGCTCAGCCTGGTGGGGTCTTTCCCTGAGGGCTCCCTTCCCCTTGTCCCTGTACAGACCAGGAGGCCCATTCTTGCTGGCCTCTCTTTCAGCGTATGCCTTGGCTGTAATGGCGCTTGCTCTTTTTCTCTCTAAATTATACATTTTGTATTTCTCCCTTACTCTTGCTCATTGTACACCTGCATATGAGTTATCATTAATAACCATCCCACAGACTCAATGTTACGCTGTCTTAAAATCCTCTAGGCCAAAGAAATGAGTCCATTCATCTTGACATCTGACAGAGTTTAATACCTATAATATACAAACAGCTAAAACAACAAACAGAAACAACCCTATCAGGAAAAGGGCTAATAAAAGAAATGACTGTTCTCAAAAGCTGAAATACAAATACCCAGGAAACATGAAAAAAAATGTTTGACCTCACTGACAAATCAAATATATTGGGATTCTATCTCACCCCAGTTAAAATGGCAGTCGTTTAAAGAAAAGAAAACACAAACAGTGGTGAGGAGGATGTAGAGCTAAGAGACTCTTTCCACATTGCTGACAGGATGGTAAATGAGTCTGTCCTATGGATATCAGTATGCAGGTTTATAAAAAGTAAACTCAACCTATCACGTGACCCAGTTATACCACACCTCAGGATTTTCTCCAAAGACTCCATGTCAATATATCACATGTCATGGCATACCAGTGCTTACTGAAGTGTGACTCATAACAATCAATGTAAATGTCCATCAGCAGAGGGTGGGTAAAGAAGATGTGGCATGTAGATTAATTTTCTCAATGAAAAAGGTATACATTATGTCATTTGTAGGAAAATAGCTACAAACGGAGATAATCATATTGAGGTAAGGCAGTGTGTGTTTGTGTGTTTGTGTGTATGTGTGTTGTGTGTGTGAGTGTGTATACATGTGTATGCATGTGAGTGTGTGTGTGAGTGTATGTATGAGTGTGTGTACGTGTGTGTGAATGTGTGAGCATGTGCGTGAGTGTGTGAGTGTATGTGTGAGTGTGTATGTGAGTATGAGTGTATGACATTAAAGTAGACATAAAATTTTCAGGGGAAACAGGATCTAACAGGCATGGGGAGAGAAAATGGAGAGTAGACAGAAGGTGAGTGATATGCTCTACATGAAACATGTAGTTGTATAAAAACTTATAAATAATATTTAATAAATATATTTCAAAGTGTAAACAAGTAGTAAGTGGTAAGACTATCAGGATACACCCTGCAGAAATGGGGATGTGGGAGTCTCTACAGCGTGATGACTGCTGCACAACAAAAAACTTTGCAATCAGAAGAGCGTAAACTTACAGACAGACGGACAGACAGACATTGTCCTCTACAGGCTGGCAGCACTCACATGAGTTACCTTTCAGTGAATAGCTTCAATATCCTTGTCTCTAAGATCTGGATGGCATCAGCTTCCCCAAAGGCCCATAGGCAGGAAGAACGGGGGCTCTCAGGTGAAGACCCTCGTGCATGCTCAGAGCATGACCCTCCTGGTCCTTCCTGGAGAATGTGCATCCACGGGCAGGGTGAGGTAGCGCTGTTCTTCTGGGAAGCTACCCATGGAAAGCCTCAGGAAGCACAGCAGTCCAGTGGAGTGGGATGTACAAGAATCCACGACAGCAGGTGCCAACCTGGGCTGTGAGTGCTGAGGGTGAGTGGGTCCTGACATGGTGTGTACAGCTGCTCATCTCCCCTCTGGATGACCTGCTTCTTTCACCGCTCTTACTGAGCCATGAGTTACATGAAAAAGCTGCCTGTCGATCTACACAACTTGGTTGATTTGGAGATCATCACTGCCCTAGTTTTGTTTCTATCACTGATAAAATACCCTGACAAAGCAACTCAGGCAAAGAAAGGGTTTAAGGCTGTACAGTTCCAGGTTCTGTGGGGAAGTCAAGGCAGGAACAAGGCAGAGAGTCATACCCATAGTCAAGAGCTCACAATTCTACCATAAAGAACACAGACAATAGACACATGCAAATTTACTGCCCAGCTAGCTTCCTCTACTTTCATACAGTCCGGGGCCCAAACCCAGTGTCATCCCAGTGGTACTGGCTCTGAGGCATGAAATATGCAAGCATGAAGGGCTTGTGGATTCTTGTTCCACAGTTGCAGAGCCACTAAGTTCAGTCAATATGATGCAGGGGAATTCCTGTGAAAAAAGGACCCAGAGAATATTGCCGTTCAGGCTGGGTCTTCCTACATTGGTTAAGTCAATCAAGGAGAATCTCACGGATATTACCACAGGTCAACCTGACCCAGATAATTCCTCACTGAGACTCTCTTTCCAGATAAATATAGGTTGCCTTGGGTTGACAATTTAAACTAACCACAAAAACCATGTTCCTAAAATACCATTATGATGACCAAAGCTCATGAACAAAACCACTCTCATCAGTGGTAAATAGAGGTTGCCCAGTGATGCCACCAGCAGCTTGAGGTCTTCCTCAGGGGCCTCCACTCAGATAAAATGAGGCCCTTGCCTGCTTTGCAGGACAAAATTTAAAGACAAGTTAGAACAAAGCAAAAGTTAGCAAGCTTGTTAAGTATGGGCATTTAGAGAGAACATCTAAAGAAAATAGACCATGTATCAAAAGCATAGGTGTCACTTCTCAAGAGGGAGCTGAGCTTAGACAACTTTATAAAGGCCAGGGATGTGGTTTCATAGGCTGCAAAGAATGCCAGCCAAGCAGTTCAAAAATTAAGAAAAATTCATGGGCTGGTTATCTTTTCTATCTAAATAATTCTTGTTTGTACACGAATTTGTATAGTGGTTTAATGATGGGTGCTTTTAAGATTTAGGGATAAGACTTAGTCAGTTAAACTCAAGGCTACAGTCTGGCCCCCCAGTTAGCACAGCCTGTCATCAGCATCCTGGTTGAGATGTCATCAGGAAGCCACCATTACCTCTGTAGGTGACGTTGGCTTTGTTGGTTGTGTTATAGAGAGGTTTGCCTGTTGTCAGCAAGCAGGAAAGGCAAACCACCTCCCCAGGGAGAGGGGCTCCTGCCTCTTCCCATGTCCCCATCATTTTTCTGTCTTTTTTGTTCCACCTCACTCATCTCCCTTCCACAGTTTGACCACATATTTGTGTGAGGGGGTGTGGAGTCATGCACTCACCCAGTCACATACAGAGGAAAGCAAGAGGTTGCTGTCAGGCTTCTTCCCCAATCACTTCTCTACCTTACTGATTCATACATGGTCTTTCAGTGATCCTGGGAGATACTATCTTGACTGGACCAACTGGCTGGCAAGTCCCTGGGATCCACCTGTCTCTGCAGTCACATCTCAGGGGTTATAGGCATGTGCCACCATGCCCTGCCATCTACATTAGTGACTGGGGTCTGGTCTCAGGTCTGATGACTACGAGGTGAGCACTTTACTGACTGAGCCTTCTCTTCCAGCCTTTCCTACACCATTCATTGGTCTAGCACAGAATCAATGCCATTGTTTCTCCAAGGCTGAGAGAAAGAATCAGTCATTCAACACCTAGAAATGATAGAATTAGACCAACTGAAAAGACCTAGTTCTACGCCAACTGTGTGTGAGTCTCAGTGTCTCTTTCTAGCTAAGAGACTTGTGGAAACTCACATCACTCTCTAAGCCTCTGTCCTTCCATCCAAGATGAAGCAAACACAGTTATCACTTCAGAGGGTTGTGGTATAAGTGGGGTCACAGACATGGACCTCACAGCACAAAGCTCATGACAGAATATGAAATCAGTAAAAATTAACTATAATCATTGTCCTGGTTAGGACTGAAAATATCAAAATAAGACCTGGGATCCCCTGTCCAGAACCTCCCAGTATACTAGGGGACCAATGACACAACATAGTAGTGACTTAAAACATGGTACTCAAGTGCCAGAGAGTTCTGACACACCCCTGACACCCTACCATGTGGGCTGCTGAAATAGGAAGGTCATTAATTCAAGGCTGACTTGAATTGCAAGGCCAACCTGGACAACTGAATAAAACAGTCATAAGGGGGGGAAGGGAATGGAAGGGAAGGGAGGGAGGGGATGTAAGGGAGGAAGGGAAGGGAGGGAGGGAGGGAGGGAGGGAGGGGGAGGGAGGGGAGGGAGGGGGAGGGAGGGGAGGAGAGGAGAGAGAGGAGAGGAGAGGAGGAGAGAGGAGAGGAGAGGGGGAGAGGATACAAATGGCTTATCAGTTAAGAGCACTGGCTGGTTTTCCAGAGGACTGGGTTCAACTCTGAGAACCTGCATGGTGGCTCTCAACCATCTGCAACTCCAGCTGCAGGGAATCTGGCCTCACTTTTGGCCTCCATAGGTCCTGAATTCATTTGTGCACAGTCATATATGAAGGCAAAACATTCACACAACATAAAATAAAAATAAATTACTTTTAATGTAAAAAGAGAGCCATGGCTTGAACTCGGTGGCCAAACATCTAGCTAGCAACTGGCAAGTCCAAGGTTCAACTTTGTACTGAAAAGGGATTGGGGGGAAGAGACATGATATAATCAAAATTTGGGAGTAAGACACGGTTTTCAGAACAAAGAATACTCTAGCTTCATGTCTGATGCTGCGATAAAGCACCCTGACCAAAGCAACCTAGGGGAGAAAGGGTTTGTTCACCTGGCACTTCCATGTTCCAATTCATTACTGAGGGCAGCCAGCAGAGGAACCGAAGCCGTTAGTCACACCACATCTACAGTCAAGAGCAGAGAGAGAGAATGAACGAATCTTTGCACGCTTGCTTCTGGTTCTGCTCAACAGGCTTTCTTGATGACATACATGCACATGTACACAACTCATGTATGCACATGGAAGCCAGAGAGTATATCAGCTTCCTTCTTTATTGATCCCTGCCTTCTTTCCATGAGCCAGGTTCTCTAGCTGAGCCAGATACTCACTTGTATTTTTAGATAGGCTGGCAGCCAGCAGGTCCCAGTGATCTTCCTGTCTCTACCTCCTCTCCAAGTACTGGGGTTATGGGTAAGTGCACCACCACACCTGCCCTTTTATGTGGGTGCTGGGGTTCTGAACTCAGGTCCTATGCATATGTAATAATCTCTTTACCACTGGACCATCCCCTGAAACACTTTTGATTGGACAGGCCATGATGAGGAGGAGAAAGCACTGGACAGAAAGAAACTAAGGTGGCAGAGGAATTAGAGCACGCTGGCCGATCGGTCCAGGAGTGAGAACTGGGAAGGAGGGAAGTGAGGAGATAATGATTCCCGAGTCCTTCACACCATGACTGGGCTTGGAACATGGTGCTGGAGCAAAGTTCGGCATCAAAGGCAGAAAGTGGGGACAACTTGGCTTTGAAATAGAGGAGAATGGGAGGTACATCTGAATGTATAAACAGAAAGGACAGCCCTCTGTTAGCTGACATAGAAGTTCATTTTCCTCCAGGGAAGGAGGTGACACTGGCTTTTCCATGACCCTACAGACCTTAAAACAAGAAGGTCCCTCTGGGAGCCACCAAAGACAGACCCATGCTAGAGCCATCATATCGGTGAAATGTGCTCTAAAGAATGCGTAGGCTATTGTGGGACCGGGGAGATGAGGGCCAGGTATGGGAACAAAGGGGGTGTTTTGTTAAAGATAAAAGAAGAGCTGCTTCAAAGTCAACTGAGGTGTAGATCATCACAAAGAACTGTTCAGGAAGCAGAAAAGCCAGGCTCTCCCTTTTTGAACATGAAAGGACAGCCAGTGTCTGCCACATGCACTGGCCAGTTGTCAAACCCCACCTGGATTCTCTAATACTCCTCTGATGAACATCATGGAAGATCCCCCTCTATAAAGACAAATTGCTTTGTCCTTAATGGGGCCTAACAAAGAAGGGGACAGAAATAAACCCCAGGAAATTACAAGTTGACCATCTAGTCTACCATAAAAATAAATAAGGAAAAAAGAAATCGGGGTGGGGGCTGTATACAGTGGACAGAGTTGGAGGGAGGAGATAGAACACACAACGTAAGGGCGGTAGGGCTTACTGGTGGCTCATAATTCGGGGGATAAAGTCCATCATGACAAGAAGGCATAGTATCTTAGTTAGGGTTTCTATTGCTGTAACAAAACCCCGTGACCAAAAGCAACCTGGGATGAAAGGGTTTATTTTGCCTTATGCTGTATTTAAGTCATCACTGAAGGAAGCCAGGGCAAGAATTTAGGGCCAGAACCTGGAGGCAGGAACTGGAGTGGATGCCATGGAGGAGCGCTGCTTGGTGGCTTGTTCCCTATGGCTTTCTCAACCTGCTGTCTTATAGAATCCAGAACAATCATCCCAAAAGTGACACCACTCACAATGAGTTGGGCCCTCCTACATCAATGATCAATCTAGAAGATGGCTTACAGGCTTGGCTTTCCCACAGGCCAGTCTACTGGAGTCATTTTCCTAATTGAAGCTCCCTCTTCCCAAATGATTCTTGTCTGTGTCAAGTTAAAAAAAACTAGCCAGTCCACCACATTGTAATGACAGTAACTTAGTCTGTGACACCCACCAGAACCCAGAGCAGTGAATCCATTCTCAGTAGTGATTCTCTCTCTCTCTCTCTCTCTCTCTCTCTCTCTCTCTCTCTCTCTCTCTCTCTCTCTCTCTCTATTATTTTATTTTATGTAGCCTATGGGATAGTACCTCTCAAATACAAGATGGGATCATTCTCCTTAGCCAGTCTTCTCTAGAATCACTATTAAAGACATATCCAAGGATGAACTTCACTAATACCCTAGATACCTTTTCTAATTTTTTTTTTGTGTGTTGATGGGTGTTTTACTTGAATGTGTATCTGTGCAACATGTACATGTGTGGTACCCACAGAAGCTAGGAGAGGCATCATATTCCCTGGAAACAAGTTACACACAGTTTTGAGCTAACATATTGGTGCTGAGAAGGAAGAGCAGCCCCTGCTTTTAATTACCAAGCCACTTTTCCAGCCCAAACCCTAGGTACTCCTTAATCCAATCAAACTGGTTTTCAAAGTTAACCATCACAGAAGGCAACAGGTGCTATGACAGTTCGGATTGTGGAAAAGCTCTGCTAAACATGTAAGCCACAATTTAAGTCATATGAAGTTTCATTGCAGCTTTTCAGTTCACATGTTTCCATGGCAATGGGGGTGGGGGGGAACCATCCACATTCAGCAGAAATGGTGCTTTGGACTTCAAGGGTGGACCTTTTCTCAGGCTAGTGAAGCAGTTTAATGCTGTTTCATGATGTTGGGCAGCAGTGTTAAATCAACATTACATCAGCCACCTGACCCAGAGCAGCCAATGGGAATGCTCCTGTGCACCAAGCTGTGAAGTAAAGACTCCCAGTGGGCGGGAATTAATGCATTTCCTCTTAGGATACTTTATATAAATAATGATTAAAATCACATCATACATCAAGAAACATTCATGCATACCCCCAACTAGAGGTCTATTATGGAATTCTTGCACTTAAAGAGTAATGACTCTCCCCTCCAAAATAAATAACAGTCTAGACAGAAAGCCATTGAAGAGAACTCTTTTTTATTGGATATTTTATGTATTTATATTTCACATTTTATCCCCTTTCCAGGTTCCCCCCTCCCCCCTCCCCCCTTCCCCTTCTACTATGAGGATGTTCCCCCTCTCACCCACCCACTCCCACCTCAACACTCTGGCATTCATTCCCCTGCACTTGGGCATCAAGTCTTGACAGGACCAAGGGCTTCTCCTCCTATTGATGCCAGACAATGCCATCCTCTGCTACATATGCAGCTGGAGTCATGGGTTCTCTCCCCCATAGTTGGTGGTTTAGACCCTGGGAGCCCTGGTGGTTCTGGGTTGGTTGATATTGATGTTCTTCCTATGGGTTTGCAAACCCCTTCAGCTCCTTCAGTCCTTTCTCTACCTCCTCCATTGGGGTCCCTGTGCTCAGTCTGATGGTTAGCTATAAGCATCCTCATCTGTATCACTAGGGCTCTGGCAGAGTCTTTCATGAGACATTCATATCAGGCTCCTATCAGCATGCACTTCTTGGCACTAGCAATAGTGACTGGGTTTCTAGATGCCTAGAACAAATGAAACTCAAGACGGATGATCAAAATGTGAATGCTTCACTCCTTCTTTAAAAGGGGAACAAGAATACCCTTGGCAGGGAAGAGAGAGGCAAAGATTAAAACAGAGACTGAAGGAACACCCATTCAGAGCCTGCCCCACATGTGGCCCATACATATACAAGCCACCCAATTAGACAAGATGGATGAAGCAAAAAGTGCAGACCGACAGGAGCTGGATGTGGATCGCTCCTGAGAGACACAGCCAGAATACAGCAAATACAGAGGCGAATGCCAGCAGCAAACCACTGAACTGAGAATAGGACCCCGTTGAAGGAATCAGAGAAAAGAACTGGAAGAGCAGAAGGGGCTCTAGAGACCCCATATATACAATACTCCCAACCAACCAGAGCTTCCAGGGACTAAGCCACTACCTAAAAGACTATACATGGACTGACCCTGGACTCTGACCTCATAGGTAGCAATGAATATCCTAGTAAGAGCACCAGTGGAAGGGGAAGCCCTGGGTCCTGCTAAGACTGAACCCCCCAGTGAACTAGACTGTCGGGGGGAGGGCGGCAATGGGGGGAGGGTGGGAGGGGAACACCCATAAGGAAGGGAAGGGGGGAGGGGGATGTTTGCCCGGAAACCGGGAAAGGGAATAACACTCGAAATGTATATAAGAAATACTCAAGTTAATAAAAAAAATAAAATAAATAAATAAATAAATAAATAAATAAATAAATAAATAAATAAAATAGTGACTGGGTTTGGTGGCTGTATGTGGGCTGGATCCCATGTGGGACAGTCTCTGAATGGCCTTTCCTTCAGTCTCTGCTCCACTCATTGTCCCTGTATTTTGTCCCATGAGTACTTTGTTCCCCCTTCTAAGAAGGACTGATGCATACACATTTTGGTCTTCCTTCTTCTTGAGCTTCATATTGTCTATGAATTGTTTCTTGGGTATTCTGAGCTTTGGGGCTAATAACCACTTATCGGTGAGTGCATACCATGTGTGTTCTTTTGTGACTGGGTTACCTCACTCAGGATGATATTTTCTACTTCCATCCATTTGCCTAAGAATTTCATGAAGTCATTGTCTTTAATAGCTGAGTAGTATTCCATTGTGTAGATGTACCACATTTTCTTTATCCAATCTTCTGTTGAAAGACATCTGGGTTCTTTCCAACTTCTGGCTATTAATAAATAACATAACATAAGTTTCTATGAACATAGTGGAACGTGTGTCCTTGTTATATGTTGGAGCATCTTTTGGGTATATGCCCACGAGTGGTATAGCTGGGTCCTCAGGTAGTACTATGTCCAATTTTCTGAGGAACTATCAGACTGATTTCCAGAGTGGTTGTACCAGCTTGCAATCCCACCAACAATGGTGGAGTGGTTCTCTTTCTCCATATCCTCACCAGCATCTGCTCACAACACCTGAGATTTTTATCTTAACCATTCTGTCTGGTTTGAGGTAGAATCTCGGGGCTGTTTTGATTTGCATTGCCCTGACAATTCTTTAAAAAATGAAGTGAGTGCTGAAGTGTAACTCTCCACAAATGATGGTTTCTGGAGGGGAACAGGTGGGGAGTGACTCAGTTTTATTTAAAGAACTGGCCCACCAGGAGTTTGACTATACTCTAGTGAGAATACAAGCAACACGGATTGGATATTTTTTTCTTTTTCTTCTTTTATTTTCTTTCCTTTTCCCTTTTTCTTTTATTTTTTTCCAGTAATGGAGAGAAGGAGGAGCATACCTGGGATAACTGGGGAGTGAGGGCACTCAGGGTTCCTGATATGAAATTTCCAGATAATCAATAAAAATATTGTGAAAAAAAAAGGGGTAGTGACATGCAGTCCAAGCCCACTGGAAAGGAAAGAGTATCTACAGACAAATTACGCATTAAGTCAGCCTGTGGGCATGTCTATGGGAGAGTATCTTAAATAAGGTAGCTGATACAGGAAAACACAACCAATGGTGGGTGGCACCATTCCCTAGGCAGGGAATCCTGATGTGTGTCACCATGGTCACATAGAGATGCCCAAGAAATGAGGAACAGAAGTTTCCTTTGAGAGCCAGTAACGATGAAAGCCTTCCACGAACTACTTAAGAGACTTCAGAAGAACTATCCAGCCTTGTCTGAGCCTTAAATGACAGTCCCAGTCAACAGTGTGACTACAGACTCACAAAACTCCCATAGCTGAAACTATCAGCTAAGTCCTCATTTTTAAAAGTCCTGATTCCGAAAAACTGTGACATAACAAACATGTACTGTTTTAAGCTTCTGGGCTTGGAAGAAATTTGTCACACAGGAATAAATTACTGGCTGACTGACCTCCTTGAAGATTAAACACCACAGTATACTTTATAAATAGCATATCATTTCTAGTATTGGAGACAAGGAAACACACAATGTGTTTCACCTGCTGATATATGTATTTCTCAAAGCCCTAAGTGTCCATCACGGGACTGGCAAATCTTAAATAAATTGGTCTTACTGTGATAAAATCCTAAACTCTCATTTTTTTGCAAACTGTAATGTCATGTTGTTCTGCCACTGACCCCCTTAATGGGCAAATATCACATCGTTTTAAAGCTTATAAGCTAAAAGATTCATACATTATCTGCATGATCTTAGTTCTTACAGTATCAGCAGTGCTGGTCCTGGAGGAGAATGAGTTTTGAATGTGTGAAGTCTGAAACAGGCATGGTCTGTTAGAAATCTATTTTCAGATTCTATCCTCATCTGGACACCATCATGATTCCCTCACAGCTTTTCACTGAGAAAACAGGGGCAACCTTTCAGGAGTCCTAGTAGTAAATCGCAAGATGGTAAAGGCACTTGCTACCAGGCCTGGTGACCAGAGTCTGATCTTCCTGCATGGAAGCCACACGAGAGAGAGAGAGACCTGCAGGTTGTCCTCGGGTCTCTGTACGTGCACTGTGCATGCCTACCCAGGCACAAACACAAACAACAATAAAGTAATAGTATTTTTAAAGAGTCACAGCAGCTGGTAACAAAGCCATCCCTGGCATCGACTGGACAGCTGGACTTCAGATCTATACTTCTAGGGGGAGGAAGAGCTGGCTCACCAGTGTGATCTGATGTGGTTCTCGGTGGCTGAGAAGAACGATGTCCAGCTACTGAGCAGAAGATGCCATCCTGCTTCCTGTTATTGGTTCAGCCTCAGCATTACCCTTATTTGGACTTTAGCAATGTGGTAGATACATCTATACAATGCATACCAGTAGTGTCTAATACAAATTCGTATGTCCATAATCTTTATTTCTACATGATGCCATGCTTCTATTTACAATTCTTTGGTCAAACACAGCCTATATTTCGAAGTGGATTGACAGAGTGATGTGCACCCGGGGCACCATGAAACACAAGCACGGTTTTCTGCTGTTGATGGTGTTTGTTTGTTTGTTTGTTTGTTTGTTTGGGGGGTTGATACTGGAGACCCTGTTTCTCTATATGACCCAAACTCGCCTTGAACTCATAACAACACTCATTCTCTCAAATACACACAGCTTTGCCTGATAATGCCCAGAACCCATGCTAGGATCAATTTTCAAAGAAACCCTAACTTCCTCTCCCGTTTGAAGTGAATCTTTCTGAAACATCAAAGGCTTCTCCTTCGGAGGCTGGGTTCTTGGGACCCATGCGAAGGAGGAAAACAGAACGTTCAGACAGTGTTCTAAACACCGTAGGCAGGTTAGCTGACCTCATTCACATAGCAAACCTTGGTAGTAAATCATGAGTTCAAAACATGGCTGATTCCACTCCAAACCCAGCTGGGAAAACCACCACTCCCCACTTCACACTGAGGGCTTGGCACCTGGGCTCAGAGTCAGACTTAGCCGAGCGGAAGCATCAGGGGCTCTGGTAGCCTTGAACATGAAGGATTATTGGGAGATGCTTTCCACGCCAGCTGCCACATTCAGAACCTGCAGATGTTACCAGCACAGGCTTTTAAAACTTCAATGCATACAAGAATTTCTTCGTTAGCTCACAGACCCTGACTCAATAAGTTCAGAGCAGGGTCTGGGGTTCCTGAAGGGGGCTCAGAATCAGCAGAGGATATGCCCAGACACCAAATTCTCAGTACAAAGTTTTGTTACCCTGGAAGGAAAACTGGGGAGAGGGGATGCTTTTAGAATGGGCAAAGACAGCATCAGGTGTTTTTGCAGGAGTGGTTTTGAAGGAGGAAAAGGAGTACGGGTTAGGATGTGTGAGTAGTCCTGATTAGACAGGTTAGGCTGTGTAGCCAAATAGTGAGTTTTGATTGCTGGACCTTGATGTTTTGATAGTTGAACCTTGGTGATCAATGTCAGGAATGAGTCAGTGGCCAAATAAGAGAATAGAATCGACCTTGGGAGCTAGCTTTAGGAATGTAACCTAGTGGTTTAGCAAGGGGAACCTGCCAGCATCAGGTTTGCCATGTTTGGGCCTGTTAGAAAGCCTTTCAGTTGCAAGTTCTAAACAAACCCTCCAATAACACTCTTGCCATGTATCTGTGACCCACCCTTAAAGCATCAAGGTTTAGAAGACATCATTGGGGTTATAGCAGCAGAGGCACTCTCAGTAAGGTATACATATTAGGACAATGCGAAAAGCTCAAGAAAAAAAAAGAGGCATTTAGTTCAAAATGTTCAGGCGGGGATATAAACCATGATGCTCTGGTGATAATGACCAATTCTATCAGTGTTTACCAAGTGCTTAGCCCTAAATGATCATGGATACAAATTACCTTGTCTTCATAATAATGATTTTTAAATTATTATACCATTTTACAGAATCTAAAATTTGAGACCAAAAGAGGGGAAAAAGCATGCTCATGACTGTTATTCAATGTAGAAGCAGCACTTGAAACCCAGTGATATTCTAAGGACATGCTGGACACCTGGTCTTGTAAAAAGATCTAACAAGTGTACCACAACCCAGAGCACGCCAACTGTGTAAGCCAGCAACCAACATCAAATACTGTGATCTTGGCTCAGGGCCTGAGGAGTTGAGCAATCAAAACAACACAGTGTGCATGATATATTTAACAGTGGGTAACAGGGATAGTGGTAGAAATGAGAAAGTTATGGTAGAAGATTCTTTGGTAAATGTAGAGATAATGTTAAGGATAACCAACACTGAGGCACACAGAGATTAGCAGCAGAGGAAATCCTCTGCCATCCCATAGCCATTCTAGTAAATGAATAATCAGAGTCCAAGGACAGCCTCCTTCATATCCGCTGAACTGTCCATCAGGAAACACATGGATAGACTGTGTAGCCATACAGTGTCATCTAGACTGCCCATCAGGAACCAAGCAGATAGATGGTATGATCATATACTGTCACTGGAGAGAAGGAAAGGAAAGCCCCCACACCTGTTCCTTTTCTTACTTCCTGGGCACCTTCTGGTCCTATATTAAATTGATGTGGTACCAACCTGCAAAAGCACAGGAGAAGCATCCTGGAGGGTCAGTCTCCTAGACTAGGGAGGAGGGCAAAGGCAAAGAGAAATGGATGTGGAGGGGAGAAGGAAACAGAAAAATCAGCACAGATGGCTAGGAACCTGAAAAGTCTTTTATGTAGGGCAGTTAATCAAGTGCAGATATTTATGGCCAAGGAGTGACAACCTGGTGTGAAGACATTTACCACAATACAACTTGAAGGGTTGACGTCTGCAGAAGCGGGAGACAGTCTGCAGGTCTAACAAGCAGCACAATAAGAGGGGGATTAAATATGTACGTTTGACTCTGATCCAAAGAAATTTCTTTAAGAGTGGAAAATGGGGACTGAAAATGACAGCTCAGTTAGTATGGTGCCTGCTTTGTAAGCATTAAGATGTGATTTTGATTCCCAGAACCCATATACTAAAGAAACCAAACACAGAGTTATAATCCCAGTACTGGAAAGGCAGTGGCAGTTGGATCACTGAGGCTCCCCAGCCAACCAGCCTCACTTACCTGGAGGATTCTTGACCAGTGAGAGATCCTGCTTCCCAAAAGAAAAGTGGGTGATACCTGGGAATCAACAAAGTTGAGTAATGACCTCAACATACATATGCACACACATGCACACATGGACACTGACATACACACATGTACCTGCATACGTAGACTAAAGCATACCTACATACATACACATAGAAAGACACAGAGAGGTTTGTTTCCTGGAGCACTGAGTTGGCCTCTCTAGACCTCTAAGCAAAGGGTAGAAACTGTCAGTTGAGGTCTTTGGAAGAAAGATTTCCTCTGTAACAAAGGGTCCAAGTGATCTCTATGGTGTCTGTCAACCTGAAATCCTACAAGCATGCCATGTTTCAGCCAGTCTGCTCTCACTAAATCAAACTGCACCTAAAGGAACAGTCATGGGACTCAGCAGGGGGCACAGGCCAGCTATTTCCTCACTTCTCTTTGACATTGGGAGCCATATCACTTCCTCACCACATCCATCCTGACAGCTGGAGCTTCCTGTCTCATCACAATGCTGCCCCCTGACCTCTCCAGAGGGCTGGCACTCCTCCTCAGTGGGGCCATGGCTTGGAGCATCCCAATTAATAGTGTGTTTTGTTCACTAGGGTCTCCTGCCTACAGCATGTGAAATGAGCATCTATTGCAGATAAAAGATTCCTCTTTCCACATCTACACATCAGTGTTACTTAATGGGACAAGTGGCTGGCCCTGTCTGACTCCAGTGCTTCTGAACTGGGGATTTGGTGGCAGGTAAATCTGAGTTCAGCTCTTGGCCTCAATACATAATGAATCTGTAGCCACAAACCATTATCTTCCTCTTCTGAAGAAATATCGGAGTGCTAATATATAGAATTTAGAATAATTAAATAGCAATGGGTACCTAAGACAAATAATAAATGGTAGCTGTTGTTTACATCATCTAAAGAGGGACAAGATTGCTGTAGGTCTGGGGAGAGGGGAGGTAGCATACAAGACAGAGAAGAAAATGATGAGCAAAGAGTCCAGATCCATTTCTTGGTGTCCCCACTGCTGCCCACCTATGTGTGTGCCAAATGCCAATCTGTCTACTTCCTCTCTGGCCAAAAAGATGTAGTAAGCCTCACAGGAATCACTGTCCTCATGGGGAACAAGCTTATGCTATGCAGGCCTCTGCTCCAGGATTTGGAAAGTCACATGCCCATGTGATCCAGGCAGCTTAGGGCAATGAATTAAGTGGGAAGGTCTAATGGAATGGATCCCCCCCAAAATATGCACATAAAATAGGGATGACTGCAATGTCAAATCCATTGCCTGTGGGAGCTATGATTCCCACAAACACTAAATGGTATCTAGAGATCTGTGAGTCCTTCTGAGCTTTAAATGCTTATGAGAATGTTCAAAACTCTCTGAGAGCTAAGCAAATAATTTCTGGGTTCTGATTTGAGATCCTTAACTTAATGTAATATCCTCTCCTTTAAAAATAAAAATAAGGCTGGGAGTTCACGGCAGACGTTAAAGTGCTTGTCCGCTCTACACATACCTTGGGTTTGATCCTCAGCACCCCATAAAACTAGATGTGGTGATGTAACCCAGTACTCGAGAGATAGAGGATCAGAAGTTCAAGGTCAGCTTTAGCTAGGCAGAGATTTCAAGGCCAGCCTTATGACAGGAGACTGATTTCTACAGGCAAGAGGATGAAATTAAATCTCTTTCTCTTACCTTGCACAAAACTTCAGCTCCAAATGAATCAACAATTTCAGTGTTAAACCCCGCAACTCTGAAACTACTGGAACAAAGGGTTGAAAAAAAGCATCCAGATACAGAAAAAGGTCCAGCTAGGACTCTGGTCACTCTAAATAAGGCTAAGAGTCAACAAATGAAACTTCATGAAGCTAAAACACTTTTGTATAGCAAAAGAAATTGTCCATCAAATAGAGGCAGCCTACAGAAGAGAACAAAAGTCTTTGCCAGCTATTCAGCCAACAGAAATTAATATCAAGGATACACAAAGGACTCAAACAACAATGCATCAATAAAACTAACAATGCAGTCCAAAAATTCGTTACAGATTTGAACAGAAAATTCCCAAAAGAAAAAACATAAATGACTAAGAAGTGTTTTTTTAAGTGTTCAACATCATTATGCACCAGTGAAATGTAAACTAAAACTACTTTGAGATTCATTCACAATCCAGTTGGGGTGAACAATCAAGAAATCAAATGGCAACAAAGAAAATGCTCGTGAGGATGGAGGGAAGAAGAACCCTTGCTTGCTTTTGGGGGGAGTGTATACTGGTGCAAACACTATGGAAATAGGAGTGGAGGTTTCTTAGACTGCCATATGATTCAGCTATAGCAATCCTGGGTATATACCCAAAGGTCTCCATGTCTAATCATCCATGTTCACTGCTGCTCTAGCCAAAATATTTAAAAACGGAATCCACCTGTATGCCCATCAACAGACAAATGGATATAGGAAATAGGAAATACATATGCATGATGAAATTTTAGTCAACTGTAATTAAAAATTAAATTATAATAGTTGCAGGAAAATGGATGAAACTGTAAGAAAAATTATACTGAGGGAAGTAACACAAACCAAAAAAAAAGAAGAAGAAAAGAAAAGAAAAAGACAAACGCCATACAGGGTCATGCTATTCCTCATGGTTGTCCACCGGAACTAGGTAAGATCATGTTTGTAAAGATACCACATGACTTGGATGCAACCTAGAGAGAAATAAAATGCCACTAATCTGGAAACTTCCTCCCTGTGAGTAGTTTTCATAATGCCAGGAGGCATTGTGCAGGCTGCTAGAAGAGAAACAGCATTAGTAGTATTCACAACCCAGTATGAAACCTACGAACTGTAATACTAACGTGCCATCCAGGCCATTGTGGCAACAGTGGCACAACTCTTATGGAGGCAACCAACTACTCTCTTATTAGATTTGAAACCCACTTTATAGGAGAGATTTCATGCCTAGTACTTTAAGCCTAGTCAAGAAGCCAGTGGCTAGAGATGTCATAGGACCTTGTAGGATAGAGCTTACCATATTGTTTCACTAAATTGACACAGCATCAAACTGCTACCTATGTTTATACCCATTTCTATGTCTATATACATAGATAAGTGCTACTCTCAGCATTAGTCAGAAAAGGCCCTTTGGCAGTGAATAGTATTAAATCCAGAGACTCTTGGCTGGTTAAGGTGCTGTGAATAAGTGATAGTTGAGTGCTCAACCCTAATCAAGACATTTCTCCTGTCTTAGTCAGGGTTTCTATTCCTGTACAAAACATTATGACCAAGAAGCAAGTAGAGGAGGAAAGGGTTTATTCAGCTTACACTTCCACATTGCTGTTCATCACCAAAAGAAGTCAGGACTGGAACTCAAGCAGGTCAGGAAGCAGTAACTGATGCAAAGGCCATGGAGGGATGTTATGTACTAGCTTGCTTCCCCCTAGATTTCTCAGCTTGTTTTCTTATAGAACCCAGGACTACCAGCCCAGGGATGGCACCACCCACAATGGGCCCTCCCACCCTTGATCACTAATTGAGAAAATGCCTTACAGATGGATCTCGTGGAAGCATTTCCACAAGGGAGGCTCCTTTCTCTGTGGTAACTCTAGCTTGTATCAAGTTGACACACAAAACCAGCCAGTATACCGCCTCTAATACCCAAGGAATAGCCAAGAAGAAGCAATGTAGGAGCTGGAAGGCAGGGAGGAGGACCAAAAAATGACATCTTCTGGACACAACACAGCCATTAAAATCATGGATTCATAGTAGTTGTGTCTAGGCTGAACCTGCAGAAGACCAAACCTGACAACTGTCGGTCATGGTTAATGAACATTCTGGGACACCACCCTTTTCTGGTGAACTAATCACTGTTGATAGAGTCTAGGGAAGAGAGAGTCATTATATTTATGCAACTGCTGAGCCCGCCTGGTTCTACAGGACATTCCCATACCCATAGTCACAGACATGGCCCTAGATAAACTCAGGGGATAACAAAACAAAACCTGAGAACCCAAGGAAGAGATCTATGGAGAGGCAGCAAAGCCTGGACACTATACCCCCTACTGGGAAAGGGAGCTTATCCCAAGAAGGTGCAAGGGCAGCAGAAGAAATGAGACCAAGGTAACCCAGAGTTTGCTGGGGTCTATGCCCTGCTCTCTGCCTCCTCAGAATCTGTAAGAACTTGAGTTATTTCAATTCTGCATCTTTAAACAAGGTCCATCGGAACCTCCAGGGACAAGATCTCTAGAAAAGAGCAAGAGAGTTGCTGGCATTGGACTGCCTAGCCCTGTTTCTCCCAGGGACTGCCAGGGGCTCTGAACCGCTCTCTCCACAGATTTCTTTGTTGTTGTGTGCATTCTCACTTATGTCTTGTTTGGTTGTTTTTGTTTGGGTTGGTTGGAGATCTTGTGGGGTTTTTTGTTTATTTGTTTTGCTTTCTTCTTTTTAAAGGCTGAACTCAAGGTTATTATATAGTTCAAGATGGCCTTCTGATTCTCCTGGCTCTGTCTTCCATAAACCTTCCACATCCAAGGCCTTGTGTGTACTACTGAACTATAGCCCACCTCCTCCCACAGATTTCTCATCCCATTCACAGGTGAGGAAGTTGAGGCACTGCCAGTCCAGAAAGTAAAAGGGGTCTCAGTGACTTCACCCCTGTGTCTATCTTGCAGATAAACTCCAATTAACAGAAAAAGTACCCCATGGAGATCTATTTCAACCTTCCCCATAGGTTAAAATAATCTCCTGGTCTTTCTTTGTAGGGAAGACCTGGCTAATAATATCTGGGGCAAATAAGCTGCAGTCATAAGCTGCATCTGGCAATTGCTTGATTTTATATGGCTTGTGTGGTATGGGTGGTCCTTGTATTTGTAAAACAATGTTCAAAAGAGAAGGAAGAAGAAGCATATAGAGGTACCATGACCCACAAAACTTAAAGCACCTGTCACATGGTCTTTGTGTAAAATATGTTTGCTGAGCCATGAGCAGCAAGATCAACTTGCAAAGCAAGTTCCCATGTTCAGTGAAACCACAGCGACCAGCATAGGTAGTCTGATGACATCTGGATCAAAATACGGAATGCAAGTTCTCCAGGGAACCAATAAAGTGTTGGGAAGGACACACAAGAACCTTCATATCCATAGACTCTGCAGAGGTGAGATCCAACAGATGCGTTAATACAAAGGAAGCCACTCACATTTTTACTTAATTCTATCCACTTGTTAAGGTTTCCCTTGAGCACGTAGGATTGCCAGTTGGTTAGGAGGCTATCCTGGGATGTTCTCGGGTCTGAGTCTGTCTAGAATAATTCCCAACAAAGAACTATTATTTTGCTATATGATGGTCAGCTGTAACTGTCAACTTAACACATCCTGGAATCACCTGGGGAGACAGTCTCAGGGAAGGATTGTTCACATTGCATCAACCTGTGAATATGTCTGTGAGGATTGTCTTAAATAAGTTAATCAATGTGGGGAGATTCTGCCCACTGTGGGCAGCACCATTCCCTAGGCAGGGATGTTGGACTGTATAGAAGTAGGAAATGGAGCTAAGTACAAGAAATCAAGCAAAGAAGAAAGCATGCATTCCATGCATTCATGTTTCTATTAACTGAGAAGACTCAGGCCCAGCACCCGTAAGGGCACAGAAACCAGGGGTTCCAATCCCTCCTCAGTGATGACCCCTCACCTATCTCTAAAGTCACAGCTAGTATTGGATCAGAGGGAGGTGTAACTTCAAGAACGAGTAGAAGAGGTGAAACATAAAAGAAGCCAGGAATAAAGCACAGTCAGACATTTCTCCTTCTTGGGCCCCAGAAGACCATTAGTGGACAGATAGGATAAGGGGACTGGAACATAAAACTGGGGAATTGAAAGTGTGTAAGTGTTATCTATAACCTTTTCAGATCACATTGTATAAAAAGAACCTACGCAGTCTCCAAGGAAAGCTGTGTGGCCCTGGTAAACATATGCTCTCTCTGAACCTCCATGCTCTAACTTCCAGAATGAAGAGGTTAACCTGGATCAGGAGTCACCAACTATTAATTCACCAAGTGTCACAGGATCTGGCCTTGTCAGAGGGTCAAGATGGAGGCTGTGTGGAACAAGAGGATTCTTGACCTATTTAAAGCACAGAGCCCTCTGTGACCCACAAATGGCTGCCAAGAGTGGAGGCAGACCAGCACCACCCAGGAGAAGCCAGGAATCCACATTTGGTACTGATGGCAGACAACACTCTGGAGGACAAAACCATTCCATCCACGAGAGGCATGCAGACCCATTGGCCACCTCTAACCAAAGCCATCAAGAGACATTTAAGGGCAAATGACAGAAACCCTCCTAAGCCCCCATTCCGCAGAGCTTCCATTTATGTTAACTAACAGAACCCTCCCATTATTCTCCCAGCCACGTCTCCTCTTTATAACAAAAGGCAACTGGTAAAATACAGAAAATGATATTTCCAAGTAAGGGAGAAGAGTATCTGCAGCCAGCCGTGGGAGGAGTGTACCCCAGGAGCGCTGGTACCCTCTTCGCTCCTAGGACTGACTGCTCTTTCCTGGGGACCATTCCAAAGGCAGCTGGAGGGATCCCCTCCCCAGCATTCCCTGCTTCTTTTCACTCACACCAGCAGTTTCCATGCGAGGGTACAGGCATTCAATCTAGATGTGACAGCTGCCCCGCCCCCACCGCCACCAGTAGCCAACCATGACAGCCAGGCTCATTCTTCATCCTGACGTGGCTGCAAGCAACACAGCCTCCCTGGTGACGATCTCGTAGTGACTGGAATACCAAAAGCCCTGAGACGGTTGTGCACGTGTAAACACGTGTATGTTCGCGTGTGGTGGGAACAAACTGAGGACTCATCTGAATCCCCAGCAGCCTTTTGCATGCCCAGAGCAGAGAGAAAAACGCCTTGCAGTGGAAGTGACAGAAACTCGCCCTCATCTTACCCAGCCATAATACCCTACTGTACCCTGAGCAGAGCCAAATCCTGAATCCAAGGTGCCTTCTGGACAGAAACAACTGCTTCCCCATCTCCCTGCCAGCTGCTCTGTTTCCCAAAGTGTACACATAGGTCATGCAAATATTGCTCCCAGCACTGCCTCGTTTGGTGGTGAACACATGCTCAAATTGAACAAAAATGGTTTGGGCAATCCTACAATCCTGTTAGGGTAGACTTACTGAAGGACCATGGGTAACACCTTTCAACTAATAAGGAGTTGTGGATAGGACGAAGCATCTACTCTATCCTAACCACCAGAAAATACTACTGTGCAGTCATGGAAAACACAGAAAATAGCACTGAAAGCCACTGCCAGACCCTACATTCAGTGTTCTGTGTCTGTGGCATATACATGTACATGTGTGTATGCGTATGTGTAAGGGTGTATGTGCATGACACTGGGTGTCTTCAATTGGGTGTCTTGCCCAATTGCTCTCCGTCTTACTTTTTAAGATTCATTGTTATTAATTCTATTTGTGTGTGTGTGTGTGTGTGTGTGTGTGTGTGTGTATGCCACATGTGTGAGAGTGCCTATATAGGCCACAGGAGGGCATCATATAATCTGAAGCTGAAGTTGCCCGTGTTTATGGGTACTGGGAAAGGAACTCAGGATCCTCTGGGAAAGCAGCCAGTGCTGTTATTAGCAAAACCATCTTTTCAGACCCTCTCCATCTTATTTTTTGAGACAGGGTCACTCACTGAACCCGGAAACCAGCAATGTGGTTAGGCTGGCTACTCGGCAAACTCCAGCGATCTCTCTCTAGCTCCGCACTGCTGGGATTACAGGCACATACCACCATAGCTGACTCTTCATATCGGTGCTGGGGCTCAACACTCAGGTCCTCATGAGTGTACCTCAACCACTCTACCTACTGAGCCATCCCACCAGCCCCATACTGCATGCTCACCCCTCAAGTTATTGAAACCTTTTAGACCCCATATAAGCTCAGGACAGAGAGCACAAAAGAGGTCCAGGGCACTGACCCCCAGAGTTCGTACCTTCATCGTGGTGAGAGGTGATCTACTGTGGGGAGAAAAGGAAGCAGAGAAAAGCAGATGAAAGCGAAGTCCAAGAGTCTGAGCCCCGTCTCTTCTGAAGTTCATCGCTCTTCCTGGATTATTTTACCTCCTCGGGACACTATTTACCCCTCCTCCCAAATCCCAAGAACAGAACTCATGGTGTGCAGCCCGTGAAGCCAAACACGAACCAGTGCATCCAGCTTGGCTGCAGAGAAGCTAAGAGAAGTAGAGAAAATGCCCCTGAGCTGACCGAGTGGATGTCTGTGTCTTTGAGACCGCCTTCGAGGGTCCCAAAGTTCTGCTATGACTCGGTGAGTTCCTAGAACCTGATACTTTTCCTTCTAATTAAAAATCCATTAGTATTTATTCCAATGACCCAGAAAACTCCACTGGGAAACTTCATCTCCAGCCTCAAGTCCCAGAACCTCGTGGGTGAGGGTCCCAAGAGTATCGCTGTGGATTCTCTAGTGTCCACAAGAGGGCACCCACTTCCACTCCTCTGCTGCTTAAAGTGCCTGGGTTCCTGGAGGCTGGCTTCAGACAGCCTCCCACCTCTGTTGTGCTTGCGTGGTTTCTCGGCAGAACTGGAAAGAACCAAGGTATTAGAATGGCGATGGAGAAAATTGCCACATTTGGTAGATATCCAAACATGTTTGAAAAGTGCATTCTGGGGTGAGAAGGGGGCTCAGACTGTAAAGCACTTGCTGTGCAAGCATTAAGACCTGGGTTCAAATGCCCAGCACTCACATAAAAAACTGAGCCTAGTGGTGCACAGCTATAATCCCCAAAGTGGGAAATGGATCTCTAGAATGTACTGCCCTGGCAGTCTAGCTAGATAGGTGATCACCAGATTCAACAAGAGACCTTGTCTCAAAAAAGAAGGTGTAGTCAAGAAAGATACCCAGTGTGTGTGTGTGTGTGTGTGTGTGTGTGTGTGTGTGTGTGTGTGTCCCTCCAGCTGGACTTCTAATGTTTTTTATCTCCCCATTCAAAGTCTGGAAGAAAATGGCACGCTTCTTGGTGGCTATGAGGCTGTTCCTCATAGCCTCACTGGCCTCCTTCCCTAAGGATCTCTGATGCTGGTGAGAAAGGTTCTTTCCTCTTTATCAAATCACAAGCCTCCTTGGAGAGATGGCCCCAGAGACCATCGCTACCCACTGGGTGCTGAAATGTGTTATCATTAAGCTCAACATGTTATTTAGTTAATTAAATGTCGTGCTTTTGATGGCATTAATTAGATCCACTGCTGACTCCTCAGAAAACAAAAACAAAACAAAATGAAAACATCACCCCAGACCCGGGGAGATGCGAGGGAGCCAAAGCAAGACCCTGCTGACTCCATCCTCTCCTTCAGGACAGAATTAGCCCAAATGGGTCCTGAAACAAACAGCTCTGTGAGCTTCATGAGGTCCCTTTCCTTTGCAGGATGATGTTGCTAATGTCCCTGGTGTTTCACAATATTCAATGTTTCTATAAATAAAGGCACAATTGCCTCTTACATGAGGAATTTGATGTAATGGTTTAGAGCTTGCTGCACACTCGGCTGCATCGCCTCCTTCCCAAGAAGCTGAGCACACGGAGCTGCAGAATCTTAGCAATGACCAAAGACAGAGGTGAAAAGGGGATCAGAGGGTCACGGCCAGGCGCTGCCAAGAGAACAAACTAGACCATGAGGTTGCTCGGAACCGAAGCAAAGATACCATCCAGGTGCAGATGGAGGTCACCACAGCTCCGTTATCTCTTGTCAGCTGGAACTCTCCCTTTAGCAGGAAGAGAGATCTTCATGAGATTTAGGGAGTCAATGAACATTGCAAGGCTCAGAGGACTCTTGAAACTTACAAGACTCAAAGACTTCTCTCCAAGGGCATAAAACCAGTAACAGTCGTGAGCAGAAGAGACTGTCCAGCTGAGCTATCTAGGGTCAAGCTCGAGGCGCAAGGGATGCAGCTTTCCTGAGTTATCCCCCATACCAGGGGTGAGATTTGCAGTGATAAAGATGTTACACTCCATAACCGTCTGGCTCATCAAGCTAGACTTGGGTGGGATATTTGCTTAGATTTGTCATCAGTGTCCTGGGTGAGGCAAATGGAAGTTTGTAGCTCCTCAGGGAGCCACATAACAGAAGCAGAATCCAGTAGATAATGCATCCCATAATACCAGCATTCAATATGCTGGGGAGGGAGAACTGTGAATTCAAGACTGGCCCTGTCTGAGACACACAGTGAGTTTAATGCTGACCTGAGCTACATTAGACTTTTTCAAAAACCCAAAACCAGAAAATAATAACACAATAACACGCACACACACACACACACACACACACACACACACACACACACACACACACACCAGCAAACACCATTTAAGCTAAAAAATGTGCTCAGTGGTAAAGTGGTTGCTTTCTGTTGCTGTGATAAATACCATGACTCAAAGACACTAAGACACTATGACCAAGGACACATAGAAGAAATGGTTTATTCAGAAACTTCAGCTTCAGAGGGTTAGAGTCCATGATCATCATGGCAGGGAACACTGCAGCAGTCAGGGACGTGTCACTGGAAAAATAGCTGACAGACAGACAGACAGATAGACAGACAGACACATCCACATACAGAGAGAGAGAGAGAGAGAGAGAGAGAGAGAGAGAGAGAGAGAGAGAGAGCTAACTGGGGATAATGAGAGCTTTAAAAGTTCACCTCCTACTGGCACATCTCCTCCCAACAAGGCTACACATTCTAATCCTTCCCAAACAGGTTCAACAACTGGGGACCAAGTATCTAAATTTATGAGCCTATGGGCACCACCACAAGAAGAAAGGGAGGGTTTGCTTCAGCTTATAGGTCTACCAACCAAGGGAAATCAAAGCAGGAAACCAGGGAAGGAACCAGGAGCCGGGAGCTGAAGCACTAGCCAAGGAAGAGTTCTGCTTCCTGGCTTTCTCTTCCTGTCTTGCTCAGCCTGTTTTCTTATACAACTCATGACCACCTGCCCAGTGCTGTTACTACCCACCGTAGGGCTGGTTCTTCCACATCAATATCAATCAAGAACATGCCTTCCCTAGTTGCTTATGGGCCAGTGTGATAATTCCTCAATTAATTATTAATTTAATCACTAATTGGATAATCGTGAGGCAAGGTATTTCCAGAAGGGTCTCAGGAGACGCACGTAGGTTAGATTCAGCAGCCAGAGGCTAAGCCACAAAATTGCACTCAAGTATGGAAGAAAGAAAAGCATATTCAGGGGTTGGGGATGTGACTCAGGAGCAGAATGTTTGTCTAGCGTGTAAAAGGCCCCAGTTCAGGCCCAGTAAATCCATTTGTTAGAAAGAAAGGAAGAAAGAAAGAAAGAAAGAAAGAAAGAAAGAAAGAAAGAAAGAAAGAAAGAAAGAAAGAAAGAGAGAAAGAAAGAAAGGGCATTCAGTCCAGGTGCAGAATCTGGGACTAACACTACCCTGTGGTGAGGAGCCTCAATGTAATCCCCTGTAAAAGTCAAGGGGACTGCTGCTTTTACCCCTTCCTAGTATACAGTGTTTTATGGTTCTTACAGATTGAACACTGTTTCTTGGGGACCTAAGGCTTCTAAGAGGTTCTGGATTTTTCAGTTTCTCCTCAAAAGCATGAGCCTTTTAAAAACTCTGGCTATACCCAGTGTACTAGACCTAGATGTGGTGAGTGACCTGGTGATGCTATGCATTGTTTATAACAATAGCACATAGTAGGTCATCACGGAAGATGGCCTGTCTTAGAGTTTTATTGCCATGAAGAAACACTAGGACCATATCAACTCTTATAAAGGAAAACATTTAATTGGATCTGCCTTATAGTTCAGAGGTTTAGTCCATTATCATCGTGGTGGGAAAGCCTGTTGGCATGCAATCAAACAGGGTGCTGGATAGGAGGCTGAGAACTCCACATGTGGATTCACAGGCCACAAGAAGAGACAATGAGTCACTAGGCCAAGCTTGAGCTTCTGAAATCTCAACACCTCTCCCCACGCCATGATACATTTTCTCCAACAAGACATACCTCCCAATTGTGCCATTCCCTTTGGACTTATGGGGGCCATTTTTATTCAAACCACCCCACACGATTCTACTATCTCACGTGCTGACTGCAGCAATTTCGATTTTTACCTTAGATAAAAGAGGCATGATGGTTTGCACTGCTCACCAGATCTGAAAATATTTTTAAGTACCCAGATCCAGCCATGCCCTTGAAAGCTGAGATGTTATAGATTCCCCAGTTGTGTGACTCGGTTGTTTCCTACTTTAAACTTCCACAGACTTTAGAAGTTTCTAGTTTTGACTAATCCTATAATAACCCACGTCTTTATTTGTAACTGAAAGTGTCCTGAGACCATGAGATCTGTGTGGAGTATAAGATTGATGTGCACAGTATTTAACAGAAGTGGATTTAGATGTCTCTACAGGATTTCTTTTCCATAGGTCAAGAAGGAGAAATTGTAAAGTGAAGATGATGCTGATGTCAAGAGCTGCCAGACTGAGCGGCAGAGCTACGGTGAGATGAGCTTTGGCCAGGCATGTCGAGCATTCTAACCAGTATGCAGTTTTCTCCCTGGAAACCAAGCAGCCCAAACAGAAGTCTCTGCTCTCTGTGGTACAGTGACAGCGGGCAGAAGGCTTTGGGTATTCCTTAAGCAATGTGACAGGACAGTGCACTAGTTAGGGTTTCTAGTGCTGTGAGGAGACACCATGACCATGGGAACTCTTATAAAGGACAGCATTTAACCGGGGCTGGCTTGCAGTTTCAGAGGTTTAGGCCATTATCATGATGAGAAACGTGTGCCAGGTGCCAACACATGGTGCTGGAGAAGGAGTTGAAAGTTCTACATCTGAATCCACAAGCAGCAGGAAGAGACAGAGATCAACTAGGCCTGGCTTGAGCTGCTGAGACTTCAAGTTCACCCCTAGTGACACACTTCCTCCAACAAAGCCACACTTCTTCCAACAAGGCCACACCTCGGAATAGTGCCACTCCCTGTGCACCTATAAGGGCCATTTTTTTTTTATTCAAACTGTCACAGATAGCAATTTGGTGACGTCTCAATATCTGCCAGAAACGTTCCAGTGTTCATTTTCATAATCTCCCTACGAACACACACACACACACACACACACACACACACACACACACACACACACACACACACATATCCATGTTCAAGGTCAAAGAGGTTAAGTGTTCACTGTTCCTTTGGTCACAATTAGTCACTAGGGGACCAATGGTGGTCCAATCAATAAAATATTTGCTTTGTAAGCACTGAAGACCTGAGTTTGGAGTCTGAGAAACCAATTCAAAAGCAGGACATAGCAGCACATGCCTGTAATCCCAGAGATGGTAAGATGGGGTGGAGATGGGTGGATCTCTAGAAGCTCCTGGGCCAGCGAGCCTAACCTACACGGTAATGCTCCAGGCCAGTGGTAGACTCTGTCTCAAGCAAAAACATGGAAAGCACCAGAGGTATGACAAGGAACGTTGTTTTCTAACTTCCATATACTTAGTGTGCATGTGTGCAATCCCACCTATGATAGATAGATAGATAGATAGATAGATAGATAGATAGATAGATAGATAGATAGATAGACAGACAGACAGACAGACAGACAGATGGATAAATGTTCTACAAGTTACATACTCAGCCTGCAGGGGTCTCATTAAGGTATTAGTGGCAGGAAAAGAACTTTGAATAAAATCATTCCAGACCTGACAGTGGATAGATGCCTGATGAGCATACACTTATTTGTAGAAAGCCAAATTTCAGAGGAGAGGCAGGAGCCACCTTTCCCTGTACGAAAATCTCAGGATCCTCTCTGGGAACCTTTACTTCCTTTTCCAGTCTTTCTCTGTGAAACCTTAAAAATAAGTATTAGAATCCTAAAGCTACTAAACCACAAGGGCAGGAACCCCACTCACTACTGCCTAGCTCCAGAGCACATGACAAGACCCTAAGTTTTCTCCTCCTGTTTTCCACTTTTCTGGACACTTCCATACCCTACTATCCCACCAACAGTTTATATAGTGCATTAAGTTTACGTTACTAAAGTTACAAATCTCCACTTTAAACTATTAACAAAGGAAACTTTGTATCACTACAAAACAGGGAAAGAAGATCACTTACCTTGAGATAGGAAACGCCAAAATAAACATAAGGCCAGCAAGCAGACGACATTAGACTTAAGAGACCTGGCTCTGGGATTTGCTCTCCTTTTTAAAAAAAAAAGAAATGGAAATGGAGAGAAATAGTGAGGCTTTCAAAAATATATGAGCAAGGCTGGTGAGGTAGTTTAGTTGGTAAAGTGCTTATTTTGCAAGCATGGAGACCTGAGTTCGATTCCCCAAAACCCATGTTAAAAAGCTTGACTTGGTAACTCATGCTTTTAATGCCAGCACTGGGGAGGCAGAAACAGGTGTCCCCCTAAGGTTCATCAGCTAGCCAGCCAGCCTACCCTACTTGCTGAGCTGCTAGTCAGTGAGAGACCCTGCCTCAAAACCCAGGTGGATGACACCTGGAGAGAAGCAACCAAGGTTGACTTCAGACCAACACGCGCACACACACACACACACACACACACACACTACTATATATATATATATATATATATACATAATATGTTAATAAATATTCTTTTCTGACATGTTCAGGTGGATTGAAGGAATGTTGAAAATAAAGTCGATTTATGACAGAATAGTCCTACATTATTCAATCCCTTGTCTGAGTCACCCAGAATCCCATTTCCCTACCTCCATGTCTGAGGATGTCACCCAGTCCCATGCTCCTTCTTTCCTTGAATGTCAAGCTGGATTCCCAAAATAAGCAAAGAGACTGTCTTTATCTATCAGCTCCCTGGGCTGCAAGGTAAACTGGGAAATATCTACATGGACAGTGAATTCAAATGCCTTACAACAGAAGATACCCCCTGAGCATTCGATCATCCCTTGTTCTGTAGAATGCTATGACTTGACAGGGATCCATTCAAGGTTAAATCTCCAAAAGATGAAAGTGGAACCAGGCCCTCTAGGTGAGCAAGGAGCTCTCTTTTTTTCCTGTATTTTTCTCTGAAATAAGGCTGTGAGGATAGAGCAAAACCCAAAATCGAAATCTGCAGCAGACTTAGGAGATGGTTCCGTGGCTAAATGCTTACCATGCTAGCATGAGGGTATGAGCTTGGATTGCCAGTACCCGTGCGAGAAGCTCAGTCTACAATCCCTACCCTGAGAAGCAAAGACAGAAGGATCCTGGGGTCTCACTGGCTAGAAAGCTAAACTCAGGAAACTCCAGGTTCAATGAGAGACCTTGTCTCAAAAAATAAGGTGATGATCAATTGAAGAAAGAAGACATGTAACATTGTTCTATGAAATCTACATATGCATGCATGCTGATGCACAAACACACAGAGAGAGAATGAGAGAGAGGGGGGGGAGGGAGGAGAAGAGAGAGAGAAGGGGGAGGGGAAAGAGAGAGAGGGAGAGAGAGAGAGAGAGAGAGAATGAGAGAGAGAGAGAGAGAGAGAGAGAGAGAGAGAGAGAGAGAGAATACATACTTGAGGAAATAGCTACACACCTTGTGCAGCTGCTGAGAAATCCCGCTGGAGGTAGAATCTTCTAGAAAACTAGTTCCTGGAAAGATACTTTGCTGACCAATGGATTGTCATCCAGAGTTGGTTGCATCAGACTCTGCAGATGAGGAGGGATGGGGAAGAAGGGGCAGGGCTCAGGGCTGAGGAGGAGCTGCTCTGTCAGTGGCAACACAGCCCGAATATTAAGCAAATCCTTAGGGAAGGTCGCTGTTTTGTTCAACTGGTATTATCAAACCTCTCAAACACAACCGTGCAGAGAGTGCCTGCCAGACTGTGCCCTCCTCTGCAGCTCAGATAAGCTATAGATAAATACCCCTGGCTACATGGCACTGACCCAGCAAACCCCAAACTTCCCAGTCTTTGAGCTCTGCTCAGCACTAAGTAATTATCCTTGGACATATTTACTGTTTATCTACCTTCGAATTTTAATGACAGAGGCGGCACTGTACCCATTGGGATTCAAAGCACGGGCGCCTGTGCGCCCTATTAAACTCACTGCTGCACAGAGCGGCACTTACATTTTGTACGCTCTCTTCTCACCCCATTCTAGCTTTTTCTGTGAAGGTTACAAAGCACTTCTTAATTGGTAAAGTTCAGCCCTCCTTGGTTAGCGGTTCTATGGATTGCCTTTCTTTGCCTGTCTCCATTGCTCTGAGGAAACCACCCACGTCTCTTAGAAAGCTGAAGGGAAACAAGGACCTGCTCCCCTCAGTTTCCTGGAGCTTTCTGTAGCATTCTCCACCTATGACTGCCTAGGTCAACGTGTCCTTCACTCTTCAAGATCACCTTCAACAGCAATGCCTGGGATGGGAAAGGAGAAGGGATGAGAGTCGAGAGACCTCTCAGGGCCTCAGTTTCCCAATCAGTAAATGGCATGGACTGGATTACAGAAGTCCAAAGTCCTCATAACTCTACAGCTCTATGGTCGTTACTCTCAGAGATCCCAATGAATTGCTCCCAGAGAGGCTGATGGTCAGGAACCTTTCTCCGGGAAGACCTACCTCTTCATCTCTCTTTCTTTCCCAATGGGAAGGATTGGCCACAAGCCAGGCAGTCTTCATCTCTCAGGGACATGTGGCCTGAGGGCTGGCCAGAGTCTCCCATCCCCATGCCCTCATAGAACGGCACAGTGGGAGACTCCTCTTTGCTCTGCTCCAAGGCAGCCTAGAAATGCACAGGCTGCACTTATAGATATCTGCCTCTGGTCTCCACTAGAAGAGGGCTTGGCTTTCCCCCAAACGCTGGCTACCAGCCATTGGTGGACTGCAGGAGCCCTGGAAAGCCGCTGGTCTCTTGCACATCTCCATACCCAATGTCATACAACTGATAAGCCAGTTTACAGCTCAGAATAATGATGAGCAAGATGACTGACAGCCTGGGAGTTTTATTTATGAAGCAAAATGTTTGATTAGCTTTTAGTCCCCAGTCTTTGTAGCCAACATGATCTCTCTGGAATAAAGTCACCAACTCCTAAAACTAATGGGAAGCTTAAACACAATAGAAGCATTGGGGCATTGTTCAGGACAAGGTGAAAGGGGAGGACATGGCTTGAGGAAGTTAATGATTAAGGGACAGATGGAAGGTGACAGAAGAAAATGAGCAAGCATAATGATTGACACTTACAATCCCTATGCTTGAGAGTTGAGGCAAGAGAAGCACTATGAGTTCAAGGCCAGACCAGGCTACTTGGAGCATCCTGATAAGATCGAGCTATATAGTGAGACCTTACCTCAAATTTTTCATCAAAATGGGAGTAAAAAGTTGGTTCAGTGGTTAAGAACACCCATGCCAGGAAACTCACAAACATCTGTAACTCCAGCTCCAGAGAATCTGATACTTTCCGGCTCTGAGCACATCTGTATTCATGTGCACATATCCTATAGACAGACACATACATATAAATGAGGCTCGGGGAAAATCTCAGAAGACGATGGGGTAGAAAGATTTTAAGTATGAGAGGACCAGAAAAATCTGCTGTGAGATTGCGTTCCCTAGAAACAACAGGGACTCTTCACCCATTATGCCTCAATGCTACAGTTGTCTAAACAAGACTTGAACAAGTACAACACCAGTAGACCTGCTAACTTGGGAGAGTAATCTCGCAGGGTCCCACCAATAGCAAAGAACTATAAACAGCTAAGGGAAGAGATAGCCTCCCTCTATGATGGACCTCTAACAGGTTTTCTAAAGCCAAGTGATCAGCCCTGAAATCATATACATACAAGTCACACTAAAGAGAGTAAACAAGGTGTGAGGTGTGTGTGTGTGTGTGTGTGTATGTAACAATAACTGAAGAAGGAAGCTTAATCTTTTTGCATGAATAAAGAAATAGAGGTCATGGAGTTGAGAGGGAGGTGGGGGATAGAAGAAGCAGAAGGAGAAAGCATATGGAGTAGAAATGGTGTAAAGACAGGGCTCAAATATAAAATTCTCAAATAATTATAATGAAAGAAATGTGTGTATGTGTGTGAGAGACAGACAGACAGACAACCTTAAACCAGATAGACTACACAAACTCAGATAACTATACATGATATCCAAGGTTGTCGTCACTTCCCAATGTGTGCTGTGGCACACACACACACACACACACACACACACACACACACACACACAAAGGGGGTGAGAATTTTTCACACACACAGAGAGAGAGAGGATGGGGAGAATTTTTTTTAAACTGAGAACTAGATATCCATTGAGTCCTGACTGTAGACGGCATATATTTCATCTCAAGTTTATAATTCATTCTTGTACTAGAGATCCATTAAGTCCTCAGGAGTGAGGGAATGACATGATCAAGGCTGTGCTTTGGGGATGGGAATCTGGCAACTGCACAGAATTGTGAGCAGAGGCTGGAGGCGAGGGCACAGGCAGGAGGCTACCTTATTGCCTCTCCCAGGGTGTCCTAACAAGCCGCTGATTTAAGGCTGTGCAATCTTCCTGCACTTGGAAACAAAGAAAGGCTCTAGGTGCAAGAATATTTCAAGCTTTTCCTTCCCAGGAAAAAAAAATAGGTTAAAAGTCAATGTCAAGAACTAGAAATGGTCTGAGATATTTACAGCCGACCACTGGACTGAGGTCAGGGACCTCTCTGGAAAAGTTAGGGGAAGGACTGAAGGAGTTGAAGGGGATGGCAACCCCTTACGAAGAACAAAAGTATCAACTAACCTGGACCCATCAGAGCTCCCAAGAGGCTAAGCCACAACCAACGAGCATACATAGACTGGTCCATCCACCGCCAACTACATTAAAGCAGAAATCTGCCTCATCTGACCTCAGAGGGAAAGGATGTGCTTAATCCTGTAGAAACTTGATGCCCCAGCAAAGGGGGAATGCTAGAGGGGTGAGGTGGGAGTGGGTAGATGAGTGGGGGAGCATCCCCTCAGAAACAAAGGGGAGTAGAGATGGAGTGAAAAACTCACGGAGGGGGAACCAGGAAGGAGGCAACATTTGGAAATGTAAATGAGTAAAATAATTAATAAAAATAAAATGGAAATTTTGTGATTTTAAAAAGGAACTCCTCTTCTTTCGCTCTTGTTCTCTTCCTTTCTTATCCTCTTCCCCTCTGTCCCTTCTCTCCTCATTCCCCTCCCCTCTCTCTCTACATGTTCATAGCTGGCCTCTACCTCCTTACTCTTCTCTCTCTCTCCCTCCCTCACTCCCTCCCTCTCCCTCTCTCGATATGGGATTTACTCTTTAGTTAATTTACAGGAGTTCACAATTAAGACTACTGGTATTGTACTTGTTCAGGTCTTGTATAGACAGCCATAGTGTTGAAGCATCATGGATGAAGAGTCCCTGTCATTTCTAGGAGATGTAATCACACAGCAGATTTTCTGCTTTGACTGTCAGAAGAGACATTGGCGTTCAAGGAATGTTAGCTGTGAAGACCTAGGAAGCTCAAAGCTCCTCTCATTTTGCACTGTAGTACCAATCAGCTCTCCGGAGGGAAGCAGGTGGGAGGTATGGGTGAAAGTGATACATATGGGTATTGAGGTACCATAGACTTGGAATGGTCAAACTTCATCGTCAATTTGACTGGGTTTGAATCACCTAGGAGACGTAACTCTGGGTATATCCATAAAAGAGTGTCCAGAGGTGTTTAACTGAGAGAGGAAGACCCATGTTAAATGTGAGTGGCCCTGTTCCATGGGCAGGAGTCCCAGACTGAATTAAAATAAGAAAGCAAGCGGAGCATCAGCGCTCCTCTCTCACTATAGATACTAAGTGACCAGCTGCTTCCTGACCTGCCACCACAGCTATCCTGTGCCTCATTGGCCATGACAGACTGCACTCTCAGAGGATGAGCCAAAAGCACTCCTTCCTCCCCTAAGCTGCTGTTATCAGATATTTTGACACAGCAGTGAGAAGAGAAACTAATGCATTAGTCCAAGATGGAGCTGCCAAGTCTTTTGCTCAAGAGATGCGCACGTGTGTGAGAATAAGAACACATGAGAGCTATTCTGACAGTCTTCCTGGATGGATACCAATGCTTCCTGCTCTCCTCAAGACTGGACAGCACCCATCCAATAATAGCCAGTACGTCAGAATTCAGCAAGCCACACAGGTACCAAGTTTTAAAAATGGTATCTGTGTGTGTATGTGTGTGTGTGTGTGTGTGTGTGTGTGTGTGTGTGTGTGTGTTGGGGTAGGGGGCAGTTCTCCTTTGCTTGATTGCGAACCACCAAAAGAGCAAGCAGTGAGAAGCATGGGCTGGTCTATGACATCACCAGTGTCGGGGAGCAGAAATGGTGTCCACCTTCGGTGAGCATTTCTTCTGTCGATGGAGATTAAACTCAGGCTTACAAGTTACCCACCCCAGGGAACCGTTCAGAGAGGCAGTCCTCCCTCTTCGTGTGTCAGGCCTGTTATATTGTGAATATTTTTATCCTCCCATAAGACTCAGCTTCTGGAGAAGATGGTTTGTCATGGCTGTGTAAACACCGATTCCACTTCCCAGGATGACAGAAAAGGAAGGAGGGGACTCAGAATGTCTCAGCATTTCCACTTACAGAGCACATTTACCTGAGGAAGCCAATTAATGCTCTACCTGGGATATCTTCATTTCTTCCCCATGATGCCCTGAGAGGCAAAGCAGATGCTAGCAAATTCAGCCCAGTGTTCTACGGTGAAGGTTATGAAACTGAGTGTCAGTTCAATGGGAAGGGTGCAAAGAGACACTAGCAAAGTCTGATGGCTATCCAACCTCTAACTCTCTCAGAAGGAAGCTTCCAGCAATCAGGAGCTCCTGAGACCATATTTTCCATTGCTCCCATCTTGTTCAAGCTTGAAGGTCCCACTTGCTTTATCTATCTGAACCCACTACATCCTCTACATCCTCAGAAGGATGAGCCTGACTCACTGTTGAAATTCCACAATAGTTCTGATGCCCTGTATAGCCTCCCCCGGCCTCCCTGTAATTATAGCACTTGCAAGATCAAGCCTATGTTAGCTACTTTTCTCATTGTCGTGACAAAATACTGGATAAAGGCTACCTAAGGAAGTTTATTTAGGCCTGTGGTTTGAGGGGACCCATCATGCTGGGGAGGCACAGAAGCCTGGGGCAGCAGGTCACCCAGCATCCACAATCAGGAAGCAGAGAGAAATGTGTGCTGAGGTGTAGCTTGTTTCCTCTAATTGTCTTTACTCTGCAACCCCAGCCCATAGAATGCTGCAAATCACAATCAGGACAGGACTTCCTCCCTCCGTTAAACCTTTCTGGAAACACCCTCATAGATACACCCAAATATGTGCCTCACTGATGCCCTGGTGTCTTAGTTAGGGTTTCCATTGCTGTGAAGAGACACCATGACCAAGGCAACTCATATAAACATTTCATTGGGGCTGGCTTAAACTTAGAGAGGTTCAGTCCATTATCGTCATGGCAGGAAGCATGGCAGTGTACAGGCAGACATGGTGCTAGAGGAGAAGCTGAGAGTTCTACATCTTGATCTTAACACGACCAGGAGAGACTGTCTTCTGAGCAGCTAGGAGGAGGATCTCAAAGTCCACCCTCACAGGGACACACTTCCGCCAACAAGGCCACACCTACTAACAGTGCTACTCCAGGACCAAGCATATTCAAACACCACACTTGGTACTTCTTAATCCAACAAAATGAGAAGTTTGAATTAATCATCACAGTCTGGCTGTGGAAAGAAACAAGTGCAGTGTGCAATAGACTGTGCTCATGATTCCATGAGTGGAATCCATACTCGGCAGGGAAGAAATCTCATCCAGATATGAAAGCAACGAAGAATGAGCAGTGGTTGTAGGGGAGGCCAGACAGCAGGTAAGCATAGGGAGTGGCCAAACAGATTTTGAAGACACAGGTGACCAGAGTTCAATCGTAGAGCACCCTGCTCACCAAATAAAAAGCCAAACTTCCAGGGTTCGCGGTGTTACTGGTTTTGAGCTAGCCTTGGCTTCATCGAATTCCCTGTGTTGTGTCAAAAACACACAAACAAGACCTCAAACTGTATTATTGGAAGCACAGTTTAATATCTGAATGGAGACAGGCACATGCTACTGTGAAATTGAACCATGCTGTGGCTCCTGGGGTGGAGGGAAGCAGGTTGTACACTTTGAGATAAGGAGATCCTTAGAAAGCTTCCATCATATTGGAATGTAAAGATTAGGGGTATGACTTAAATTGACAATGTGAGGTGAAATGATGAGGCATCAAAGAAGTGAAAAGTAAGGAGATAATGGTTCATTTATATTCAGAATAAAGCATGACATAAAAGAACCTTAAATGAATTCTATAACTGGCTTGGGCATCTGCATAAAGGATGAGACCACTTCAGGCAAGGAGGCAGCTATGATGATCACAGAGCTCTTGCATGAGGGCAGAGTGGAGGCTGTCTAGGGAACTGTCTGGAGGGCCAAGTTCAAGACAATATCCCTCTCAGAGCAGCGGTTTCACTTGGTGCATGTTCTCAGAATTGTCACATTGTAGTAGGTAATTCTTGTCATAGACCAAAGAGAGTCACCCAATGATAACACTTAGGGTTGCAAAAATGAACACATCAGAATCCAAGCACATTGGTGCAGGCTTGTAAACTCCACATCCTACAGGCTGAGTTCATAGTCTTATACAACTTGCATGAAGAAACATTATTAAGTAATTTTTTATTTATGTGTACATGTGTGTGAATTTTTGTATGTGTATAGTACCCACAGAGGCCAGAAGAGCACATCAGATCCCCCGGAGCTGGAGTTATAGGCAGTCATGAGCTGCCTGACATTGGTGCTGGGAACTGAAGTCAAGTCTTAGGCAAGAGCAGTAATCACTCTTAACTGCTGGTCTGTTTCTCTATGCCTGCTTTATTTACAATATTTAACACCCTGAAATTATATGGAAATGGTAAAATAAAAGAACTAGAAATTCTCACTAATCCAGTGCTACAGCAAGGGTGGTCTGTCCTGGGTCTGACTCAATCTCTGGCTCTCTGTAACTTCCTGCAGTTGGTTTCTCATTCAACATACATTACTTCTCCATAGGGGTACTCAGTGTGCTCCATTGCCCAGCTCTCCTGACCCATGCTAGAAGCTCTGTCTTAAAATGGAGATTGACAAGAAGGAGAAGGCTTCTCAGAAGCCAGGCTCATGCAGTGCGCTCTCACTGTCTGCTGCCAATCTACAGTGGGAGGAATCTTCTCTCCATTCTCCATTTCGCATCCCTCCCTCCCATGCCAGACCCAGGAGGAGCGAAAAGATGTGGTTCAGAATACAGGTGCTCACCCCTGTGTCCCTAGCAAATTCTTCATCACAGTTTTCCAAGTTTACCCCCTTTCTCCCTTCACTAAACCTTTTATTATTGGACATCAGGAATTCTGCATCACTGTCTCACAGTTGGTTCTCCTCAGACTAGAACATCAAACACACAAAAACCATCACGGCTAATCCCACAAACCACCAGAGGCAAAGCTGTGCAAACTCCATGAAGACCTAAAGGAAAATGGCTCCAACCTCTTCACCCCATTCCAGGGTCTCTGTATAGGAAGACAGCTCCTTAGACCCAGTGTCTCATTGCATCAGCACAGAAGAATCTGTGATTAGCAGAAATGGGAACCAACCCTCGGCAATGGCCCTGGTTTCTGGTGAGACATACTGGAGTCGTGATGCCTGGGAGTTCCATCTGTTGGAGGACTTAGGGAAAAATTTAAAGCCTAGCAGGAAGTTGTCATACCTATGGGCACTGGAGTGCCAGGGTTCCGTAGCCTTCACCCACAAGGCATAGACTCTGAGTGCCACAGGGCTTCTAGAAGGAGAAATGGCAGCTGCCAGACAATAGCTGACCAGATATTTGCTTGAATATGTGGGGCTCTCCCTGGAGCCCTCTGAAATAGCTTCATGGCCTTCCCAGGAGTTGAGGACACTGAATTAACAAACACAGATGACAGGCACTGGGATGAGGACTTCTACCAAGAGTACTCCCACTCTAAGCCCCCTCAAGGCCAAGGTCAAGAGAATTGCAGGATGTTGAAAACCACATGGTAATTTCCTAGCATGATATTCTCATGGCTTAAATGGGTACAACTCAAGAATTGCAGGAGATCCCAACAAAGACACATGATTGAGGATGCAGCAGGAGAGTGGCCATTCTCATCTTGCAAAGCTCAGGATGCAGGGAAGGAGGATTGTGATTACATCCTGTCCTCTTGTCCTTGTGAGGACACCATGAGGCCACTCAATATACCCTGGCAGTGTCCATGCTAGGGAAGTTTACTGAGCTCCACGGTTGCAGAAACAGACCGTGCTCTGGCCCACGGACCTGAGCATCAGACATAACTGTCACTTTCATTTTCTATCCTTTAAACACATCTTTGGAGAGGAAGAGGGTAGGGACCACAAGGCAGGAAGAGGCCGAGCTGCATTCAGCCCTCTTCATGCTCCACCAGAGCAGAACCTTGGTCCTCTGTGTGTGCATCCTCCGGGCCAAGGGAAGGTGGACCTCATGATTACACATGTTTAAGTGTGTGGTGGGTATAGATTGATTTCGGTCCTCTGGTGCTTCGTTATGATCTCTGCATATTTCTGATAGATCAGGAAGGAAGAGACACGCTCTGCAGAGAAAACGCCTAGAATGCAGGTAATAAAAAGGCTGGCGATGATGCTTCCCACAAACAGCCACCAGCAAGCGTCAGCACCACAGCCATAAAACACCCACGCCTGCCATAACCCGAATCCAGCTCTGCACGACTCTCCCACCCCGCACCTCCCAATCCCGCTCTGCACCACCCTGCAGCAGAGTGCGTCACAGACTCCCTTGGAGACAGGGTGACCCAACCACCTAAAACTCAGTGAGTCCCTTACACCTCCTCAACACCGAAGGTGGGTCCCACCTGCTGAGATAGGACTGGAGGAGGGGGTGGTGTAAAACTGCAATGATCTGTCACCTTTATGTGTTTCCGAGACAACAGCATGGAGACAGACAAGGATAATGGAATTCCCTACCATCCATCTCCCAGTGCGGCAGCCTCTCGTGCTCGCCGCCAGGGCCTCCTCTTTGCTTGCCTTCTCTCTGCGAGTCTCTGCATTCAGATGCTCCAGCAACCCCTTCCTCAGTCAGCCACGGCAACCTAGAAGCATGCAGAATATCGGGATTGCTTAACTCCTGTGATAGGTGGAGCTGAGCTGGGGGCATCACCAGTGTTGCCTCGTTCAGTCCTCACGGCAGACTGAAGACGGCCCTGCTATTGACAAGACACCTGCTTTGCCCGGTAGAAAACCAAGCCCTGGGAGTCACAACTAGATCACAAGACTGTCATTCAAACATGTAGTCAGTGGCCACCACCGATGCTTTTAGGCATTCCAGCCAAGTTTTATATTCTAATGAGGCTATGAATCTTATTTAGCAAAGGTCCAACTATAAGCTTTTATTTTAAAAAAGACATTGTATTGACTCTCTGGGAATTTCATCCTTGCATCAATGTATTTAAGCATATCCCTTCCCCCAGTCCTCCCCCAGCTCCTCCCAGATCCACCCCCTGCCTTCCCATCTTCTCCCAAGTTTGTTTGTTTTCAAATTTTATTTTACTTTAGTGGATGTGCACCACATTGTATGCATTGTCTGCACAGGCAAGAAGAGGCATCAGTTTCTCTGGATGTGAAGTTATAGACAGTTGTGAGCTGCCATGTGGGTTCTGGGAATCAAACCTTTGTCCTCTAGAAAAGCAGACAGTGCTTTTAACATTTTGGCTCTCTCTACTAACACAAGCACCTTTCTTTATATAGTCTACCAAATCCAATTTGGGCCACCCACATACTCAAGGGTAAGAGGCTGTCTTAGAGTTCTATTGGTGTGCAGAGATGCCATGACCAAGGCAACTCTTATAAAAGAACACATTCAATTGGGAGTTTGATTACAAGTTCAGGGACTAAGCATGGTTGAGCTCATGGCAGCATGTGGGTAGGCATAGTCCTGGAACAGTAGCTGAGAACTCCTTCCAGATCCTGAGATCCTGAAAGAAATGGGCAAGTGTGGGCTTTTGAAACCTCAACACCCCCCCCAACACACACACACACACACACACACACACACACACACACACACACACACACACACTGACACTCCCTCCAATGAGGCCAGACCTCCTAATCCTTCTCAAATAGTGACTCCCTGATGACTAAGCGTTCAAATACCTGAGCCTATGGGGGATCATTTTAAATCAAACCACCAGATTGGCCATCCACAGGACTATGGTCAACCAATTAGGCACCAAACACCTAAAGAAATCTGAGTCTCTCTTCCCAAGAAGTCAGGGATGAGGGTCTTGTGAGGGACCCACACCTCTTATTCTGCATTGGAATGCTAACTGGCTTGATCCTGTGTAGACCTTGTGAAAGCAGCCATGGCTGCTATGAGCTCATGAGTGCAATGACCCATTGTGTCACAAGACACTGTTTCATTCATGTCCTCTCTGACTCTCTGGATCTTACAATCGCTCTGTCTTTCTTTCTCAAGCCTTGAGGACAGAGGATGTGATTTAGATTATCCATTTGTCATGAACAGTCCTCTGATACTCATTCTCACTCATTGCACTAACCATCATCCACTACACAAAGAAACTTCTCAGGTGGGTTCTAGGAACTTCATAGTGTAAAATTTTAAATATACACAAGGATATGTTGGCCTGAGAGGATTGTTCAGCACTCAAATTACCTGCTTCAATGACCATAGCCTCTGGATATTTCATTCCTTTTATAAGCCAAGCATATATATTGAGAGATAGATAGATAGATATAGATAGATAGATAGATAGATAGATAGATAGATAGATAGATATATATATAGATAGATTTGTGTATGTATATATATAGTGTATGTATGTATGTATGTATGTATGTATGTATGTATCCCTATGATTATCCCTATAATGATCATTGGATGAGATGCTATTTCTCGCATGCAAACACTTCTGCCCCTTTGCTGAAAGTCTGAAAATTGCATGGACCACCAGATACTCTGCTTGTATTGCTTCTCATGCTATCCTCAAACTGGCCCTGTGATGGAGAGAGGGGATGGTTGTATTAACCTCACAAATATGAACAGGGGGGAACGCAGGTTTTGACAATTCTTTTTTGGCACTCTTCTGCACATATCCAGGTTACATCCGAGGAGCTCGCCTAGGGATGAAGAGACCTCCCACAAACCAATCACTGTAAAGCAACCAATCGTGCACCCCTTGGCAACAGCTAATGAAACCCTTCCTTCTCCTGCCTAAAGCCCCACTTGGCCAATCAGACACCAGCATGATGTAGTAGTGCAAGGCTGTGTGCCCCAGTCTGTACCCAAGAGAGAGGAGGCAAGGCTGCTTGTCTCTCTACCAGAAAGCCATTGTGTGACAACCTCTAAGGGAAGGAAGAACTGCAACGCCTCCATTGTAAAGGAGATGTGAGCAGCTGCCTCACCTTTCAGTGATGCTCCCCACCGGGAGGAGAGACAGCAAAGAGGAGACTGAGGGAGAGAAGCTGAGGGAGACAGCAGGCAGCTGCTCCAAGACAGGATGTCAGGATGTTGGCCACAAGCTGCGAGTTCCTCTGTGACTTCCCTTTGCCTACGTGACAATGCACAAATGCCTTGCTCAATATCAAGGTTCTCGATGCACCCCGAGCTGAGTCTTCCAGCTTATTTGGTTTGCACTGGTGAAAGGGTGTGTGAGTGTGTGTGTGTGTGTGTGTGTGTGTGTGTGTGTATGTGTGTGTGTTTGCACTTACATGCGTGTGCACACGCACGCATACACACACATATGTAAAGGCCCAAAGCTGACATTGACTATCTTCCTCTAGTGTTCTGTACTTTATTTACTGAGTCCAGATATTTTGCTGAAACAAATCAGAACCAACTGATTAGGCTAGTCTGGCTGGCCAGCTCGCAGGATCTGCTGCCTTCTGTGTGCTGGTATTACATGTGGCTGTCATATCTGCTCAGCTTTGATGTGGGCTCTGTGGATCTGAACACTGGCCTTCACATTTAAGCAACAAGCCATTTCCCTGATTTCCATTCCAGTTTTCTTTGTCATGCTTCCAGTGTGTTCTCTCAACTTCTCAACAGACACCTCTCCCTGCATGTATGCTAAGGCAAGAGCTTGCCCAGCCAGACACATAAAGGCCCACACAGCAAAGCAATGGAGTGAAGTCAGGGAGGTGGAAGGAAAACATCATGCCAGGCCTATTTCTAAGGTAACAGACAGCATATGAAAAAGCCCAACCATCAGAAGCAGAAAAATGGTTTTGATGCTAGAGGCCACAGCATGTCTCTGGGGTCAAAGAGTAGCCCAACAGAGGCCAAGCTAAAGCCTTCATTCTGATTTCTGCCCACACAACTTTATTCTCACTCCTTGAGATACGGTTTCCCCATGTCCACTGTCCACTAGAAACCTACCCATCTGTAACCTGAGAAAGCATTACAGTGCGAGAAAAAAAAATCTAGAGGATAGATTTTTTTTTTTAATGGTGTGGCATACAACTTAGAAACCCAGGTCTGGTGAGCACATGGATCTAATGGTGTCTGTCACATAAACATGATATAAAGATGAATGGTCTCTGCTGTGCTGAGCGAAGGTGGGCAGGCTGCAGGGGACAACACGGAAGGGTAGCAGGCTCTACTCCATCACTGACAAGCTGAGTGACTCGGACCTCATTCCTCTGAGTCTTGATTTCTTGATCTGATCTGGGAAGATGGCTATACCTATAGCATGATTGCCACACAGTCATGGAGACCTAAGTGCTATTCTCAGCACTGCCATACAAGACACAATGAGAAGGTTCCTGGTCTTAAAAGGCAGCCCACTTAACTAAATCAGCAGGTTCCAGGCTCAGTGTAAGACTCTGTCTCAAAGAGTAATCATGTAGAATGATCCTTAAGAGAGAAGATGTTGAACCCCAGTGACAACCCCGGGGAGGATGGGAGCCTTGACACACAGGCCCATACATGTAAAAAAACACAGGTGTACATGAATACAGGAACACACACCATGCATACATGCACACACACACACACACACACACACACACACACACACACACATTTAAAATATAATGAGAAATCATAATGTCTCTCTGCCCACCTCCAGGGTTATAAGAGTCAAGTTCATGATTCAAAGAACAAGAATGAGCTTTTGAAACTCCGGGAAGTGCACACTTCTCCTCAGGGTACAAAACTATTACTGATGAAATATTTTGTGGTTATTAAAATTTTTCAATCAGGAAAAAAACCTTACTCATTCCAGTATAAATAAAAATGGATTTTAAAATTACATGTCTCCCATTCATTTCCAGGACTTAGAAAAATAAATTAAACAAACACACACAAAAAAAGGAATGTTTGCCTATTTGACCAAGAATTTCTACTGGTAAGAAATTACCCTGAGGAAAAAGCTTATGCATGCTTTCATTACTTAGCTACAATGATGCTTCTTCTAATATTTTCATAAAAGGCAAAAAAATAAATAAAAACCAACCTGAAAGCAACTTACACTCCACCTAGGGAGACTTACTTCAGTATACCACAGTCTCTCCCAAAGTTAGACTCCATGAAAACATAACAAAGTCTAAAATCATATTGTGCATGAGAAAAATATAATTCAGATGTGTTTTGAGATAAAGAAAAACGGTGTTATAAAATAGTGCAATCTAATGTGTATAATTTCTGCGTGCACAGAAAAAAAGTTTTAAATAAATGCAGCTCAATGGTTAGTAGCTAGCTCTCTAGGAAGATCATAGAGGGTTTTGTTTCATTTGCTTACTGGTGTTTTTAATATTTTCTAAGGAGATCATATTTAACTTTGCAACATGAAGGAAGTACCCAAGCAGGTAACTACATTGTCTTCAAAATAATATCAGTCGAAGGACTGGAGAGCTGCTTGCTGGTTAAGAGCCCTGGATGCTCTTGGGGAAGATGCGAGTTCAGTTCTCAGCACCCACATGTTAACGTACGTAACCTGTGACCTCAAATCTAAGGGATCCAACCTCTTTTCTCTATGGACACATGCACACTCATGCCACCCATAAATGCGCACAGGCACACACAAATATCCATCAAAATATTTTCAAAAAATAAAACCAGGAGTTGGGAAGATGGCTCCTCAGTTAAGAATGATTACTGGTTTTGCAAAGCATGTGGATTTGGTTCAGTTCCCAGCACCCACTTGGCATCCATAACCTCCTGTAACTTTAGTTCCCAAGGATTTGACTCCCTGTACTGGCCTTTGGGAGCACCTGCACTCGTGTGGTGCATTTAAACTCAGACATATGCACATACACTGAAGAAATAAATCCGGGGGGCCAGGGGAGCTGGAGAAGATGCCCTAGGGGTTAAGAGCACTTGCTGCTCTTCCAGAGGATCTGGGTTTGATTCCTGGAACCTACATTAAGTTCCTACCATGTTGGGTGGCTCAGAACTGCCTCTAATTCCAGCTCCAAGGAGATACAGTGCAATCCTTGACTAAATGGAACTTCATCATAAGCCTCGAATTTTACCCCAGAAATAATTGCTCACTGGATGTATTTTATATCCCACACATGTAGACTTCACTAAAACAACACGTAGCTAGGGATATAGATCACTTGATAGAGTACGTGCCTAGTGTTCAGGAAGCCCTGGGTTTGATCACCAGTACCACAGAGAACTGGGTGTGCTGTGCATATCTCTAATCCCAGCACACTGGAGGCAGAAGCAGAAGAATCAAGAAGTTGAAGGTCATCCATTGGTATGAAGTGAGTTCAAGGCTAGTTTGGACTATATGAGGCCCTCCCTGTCTTGAAGTGGGGAGTTCCATTTTCATACCCATTCTTAGAAGACACTGAGGCAGGCTACCCATAGTTCCAAGTTAATGAGAAAGCTCATCTCAAACTTCCCTTTATCACCTGTCTTAGACTTTTACTGCTGTAAACAGACACCATGACCAAGGCAACTCTAAAAAAGACAACACTTAATTGGGGCTGGCTTACAGGTTCAGAGCTTCAGTCCATTATCAACAAGGCAGGAGCATAGCAGTGTCCAGGTAGGCATGATGAGGAAGGAACTGAGAGTTCTATACCTCATTCCAAAAGCAAACAGAAGACTGATTTCTAGGCAGCTAGGATGAGGGTCTTAAAGTCCATGCTCTTAGTGATACACTGATTCCAAAAAGGCCACACTCCACTCACTCCAACAAGGCCATACCTCCTAATAGCAACACTCCTCAGCCAAGCATATTCAAACCATCACATCACCCTACATGAACTCCTCCTGATGAGAACAATATATGCCCACTAAAAGGAAAGACCATCAGTTATCACTCCTGGTAAGAATGGAAGCTTTGGTTCCAGTGGGATGGACCACAGTTCAAGTCTATCTGTATGAGAGCTTTTCCTCCAAGGTCACTGCTGTCCTCTCAGAATAGCTTCCCTGGTACCATCTCAGCTGACCCCTCTCAACTTGTTCTCCACATCTAGTGAGACACTGGTCTCTCTCTTTTCCCATTAAGACCCTTCTAGAATCCTCTGCACTCTGAATAAAGGCATCTAAGATGGTTCCCACACAGTGGTCCTCTACTCCTACCCCTCTGTGGATGCTATTTCTGTCTTTGCCTCTGTCTCTCTCACTCTGTGCTCTGGGTCTCTCTGCCTCTCTCTATGTCTCTCTCTATCTCCCTCTGTCTCCTCTGTCTTTTCTGTCTTTCATCTCTGTCTCTATCTCTGTCTTTGTCTCTCTCTCTCTCTCTCTCTCTCTCTCTCTCTCTCTCTCACACACACACACACACACACACACACACAGGCATACACACAGCTTCTTCAGCAGAAGCCACGCACCCTTCTTTGTGCCTCTCAAATCATATGTCTCTTCTATTTCAATCCTCCTGAACCTCTCCTTCCCCTGACGGAACCCTAATTGCACTGCAGAGGCCTATGAAGTATCCATCAAGTCTCCAGATAAAAGTCTCCACCTCAGAGAGCCCCTCCCACATTACAGTTTACCCAAGGCCCCACCGTATTACTCTCTCTGGCCTCTGTCTCTCCCTCCACAGTTTACCAGTCTGTAGTTATCCCCCGTGTCTCCAGCATGTCTCTTCCAGATTCTAAGTAATGCCCTCTGCCCCAGAAACATTTATCTGATGACTTAAAGGCTAGACTATTGGTAGGATAATTGAGTTACCAAAACGCATAGGTGAGAACATGCTGAAGCAGGGAAATGGAAAAGACAAGCAGACTTGTCTTGGGGTCAAAGGGGGTGCTGGCAACTACAGTACCTTGGCTCAGGAACTGAAAACAGTAACAGGAGTGAGAGTGAGCCTGGAGAGTTCTGGGAGGCCCTGTCAGGAAAGCTGGGCGGGAGGCTTAACATATCCCCCTGGTTAGACTCTGTGCTGGGAGGGGAATGTGTGCACCCTCTCTGCTGGCAAAGCCAACCCCTCCCCCCTGTTTCTGGCATGGTCTCAGCCAGGTTGGCAGCTACACTTCTGGATACAGAACATTGGCAGGCACCCACTCAGAGGTTCCTTCAGGCCTGACATGCTGCACTGAACCTTCCACATTGGGCCGTGAAGGCCAAGATAGACCCCTCTGAAATCTGTCCTACCAGGAATCTCTCCCTGAGATGAGACCCACAGCACAGCATCTCTTTGTTTTGCTCTCAGTACTCTTAAAAACAATACCATGTACATATGGCACACAGACCCTGTGATGCTAGAATCTAGTCAAAGACTGCCAATCCCTTCACTCCAGGACAGGAAGATCATGAGGGACAGAGCCTGCCTTGCTCCTTGATGTTGACAAAGGGGATAAAGGAAATACCTCCCTCAACTCTCAAGAACTGTCCAATCAGTGTGGGGACCGCCATCATTTTGCAAATGGACTTCAGGGCCAAGAACTTGAGGCCATTTAATCAGCAGATCCTGAGCCTGGACACAAACTAAAAGCAGAAAGACTTCTGCTCAGTACCTCAACCTGGTCACATCAAAGGACATCTCTGCCACAGCTTCCATGGGGTCTTCTATAACCAGGCAGAGTTGTTTGTATCAACCAATAGACATTCTGGAAGCAACAGACCATAAGTCAAACCCTAACGAAGCAGAAGGCCATGAAGCACCAGGAAAAAATAAAAAAGAGGCCATGTTTGAGAGGCACTCAAGACCAGGAGCCTTAGACGCAGACCTGCTGGCTGTGAGGCACTGCTAGGCTTCACAGCACCGTCTTCCACAGATCAGGTATGTTAGGGAGCAGTTTCAGAATGCTATAAGCTGGGAGATATTTGTCCTGGTTTCATTCTGCTACACTGAAAAAACATTCAGATCAAAAGCAACTCAGGGCAAGGAAAGGATTTATCTGGCTTACTGTGGCGATGCCGCACAAAAGACGAAAGATAATTATTACCGATGTTTACCCAAGAGTGGGTCTGATGTACTCAGAAGAGCTTCAGTCTCTCCTGTTCTAATGTAAGAGTGTCTATTCTAAAAAAAAAATATATACCTGAACAAAGGTCATCCTCTTTATATAGTGAACAGCACAGCAAGCATGGTAACAAGGAATGAGAAACTTCTGTCTCGGGTTTTTACAGTAGTCTCATAAAAGAGAAGATTGGTTTTCCTGGCCCTACTGACTCAGAACAGTATACGAAGACACAAACATATTATTTCCCTATCCCCACATGTTTTTTCTAACACACTTGGAGGGGGAACACTGCTTTCAACAGCTGGCTGTTTCCAGTGCATGATCTTGTGTCATCTCACACACATACCCACATTGTTCAGAATCAAGACCATGAATGGGTCACAAAGGAAAAATAAGAAGCATGTGGCATTGGAAAGGTAGTGGGATTGGTTACAATGTTTCTCTGAAAAGCCAGGTGATTCTGAACAAGATGGAATATAGAACGTGAAAGTAGAATTTGAACACAGTTATAAATGACCTCAAGGCATATTAACTTAGTTAGAGGTTGAAATGTAAAGACAAAGTTTAAACAACATTCCTAGGAAAAATAATTCTAGGGTTTATACTTCCAAGTCAAAGTTCATCATTGAGGGAGGTTGGATCAGGAACTCAAGAAGGAACTAGAACTAGAAACCACGGAGGAATTCTACTGACTCACTCACCTGCACTTATCCAGATTTCTTTTCCCAGCACCACCTGACTAGGGAACAGTGCCACCCACAGTGGGATGAACCCTTCTCTATCAATTAAAAGTTAAGACACACCCCCAAGGACCAATTTGTTCTGCACAATCCCTCAAGTGGAATTCCCTTATGATGTGATTCTAGGTTGTGTCAAGTTGACAGTTAAAACTATAACATCTGGTATCTATGTAAAATAATTAACATCTTCAGACATCCTAGTGAACTCTGAGGGAGACAATGCCCCCTACCTTGTGCAAGCAGCTAGTGCCATCCCCATGTGTTCTCTTAGTAGAGTCCATGGCTAATCACACTGAGTCTTCGGCGAAATGGTTATGATCTCAAATGTTAAATGACTTAAATAAAAATATTAATACATATTCATTTTGTACAAAAGTTATTAATCTTTTATCATCAATTATCTTTTTAACAGAAGCCTATAATAATGAATGGAAGGTGGGTGGGGTCTAAGTGTGGACTAGAAGGAGATTAACCTCTGCTTCTTCAATACTGCAAATAAGGCATTACTACTGGGAATGCTCTATCATGCCCAGCTTTTGACATAAAGAGGGAGACCAGGGTCTCCCACACTAGATAAGAACTCTTTCAACTGAGTCTCATCCACAGTGCTCAAATGCCTTTGTCTTAAACCGTAGTTAGTTACCTACAGCTAAAATCAAATACAACCTCCATAAAAATCTTCTGCATAAACAATATTTTTAAGGAAGATGAGATGCTTCAGTGGGTAAAGATGCTTGCTGCCAAGCCTGATGACCTGAGTTTGGACCATGTGGACTTACATGGTTGAAGATGAAATCTGTCTCCTGGAAACTGTCCTCTGATCTTCACATGTATGCATGTGCAGTATTGCATGAACACACACACACACACACACACACACACACACATATACAGAGAGAGAGAGAGAGAGAGAGAGAGAGATATGTAAAAAAAACAAATTTAAGTCAAACAGTGACCAGACAGACATAGGAGTACATACATATAACTAGAACTATCTGCCTAGAGCTAGGGAGGCTGAATCAAGAGTACAAGGGCAAAGCCAGCATGGGCTACAGAGTATCATCCTGCTTTAAACACAAAACCTCAACAAGATGAATAAGAGAGAGCTGTACCTCCAACCATACACAGTACCTTCATGTTTTAGAATATTCTATCTTTGAAGCAGGGTGATATTGGCTTGGTTATTTTTGCTCTGTTCCATCGTTAGAAATCCAGAGTCCATCTCCAGGAAGCATGCTGCAGCAAGCCCTTCTCTGGGCACTGGCACCAGCTTTTTAATTAATACTGCATGAAAGACATAGTCCAGGATCAGCTACCTAGAGATGCAAGCTCCATTCCAACTTCCCTTTCTAAACCCACTTTGCCTAGTTTGCAATAACTGCCCCCAAAGACGAGATTAATTAAAGAAAATGAATTTGACTTTCTATTCAGGTCTGTTGCTGTTGGAGGGAACACATTGCGTAGAACTCCCAAAGACAGAGGTTCCGGCAATCTCTCTGACCTCAAGAAAGGCTAAAGCATGATGCAGACCTCAGCTCTTTTTCTCGGAGGTAAAATATGCACAAAGGACTTAAGAAATATCACCAGGAGTCACTTTGGTATATGACCAATGAGGGATTGCTTTAGGGAAATGGCATTGTCTATGTATGATCAAGCACTCTGCAAAGATTAAAACACAGGAGCTGGGGCCTGGGATGTAATCCAGTGGCCAAGTCCTTGCTTAACAAGCACGGTGCTCTGGGTTCAATTTACACTTCATAAAACAGAAAATTGAGGGGCCAGTAGCATATCTCAGTTGGTAGAGTGCTTGCCTAGGTGTGCAAAGTCTTGGATGGATTCCTAGCACCACATACATCAGGTGTGGACGCTTACTCAACACTCAGGTGGTAGAGGCAAGAGGATCGGAAGTCTGAGGTTATCCTTGGTTACATGGTGATTTTGAGGCCAGCTAGAGGCCTTTTCTCAAAACAAACGAATAATGATTCAAGGTAGGCATAGTGGTACATGCCTTTAATCACAGAAGTCAGAAGGCTCAGGCAGGAGGATGGTCGATTTGAATATATCTTGGGCTATATATTAAGGCCCTATTTTTAAGCAAAGAGAAAATGGGAAAATAAAAGCAATGAAGTGGAAGAATTTGACTTATAGAAGTGTTAATGTTCCTAAAATAAGAAGAAATAAAGAAATACAGCACATACTCTACCACATAGACATGCTCTAAACTGAGTACAAAACAAAGACAAAAACAAAAGAGGAAAATAGAAAGACAGGAAGAAAGGCAAACAAATTATCATTGACACATCCTTATACCCCCAAACCTCATGCACTCCAAGCTAGGTCCCTAGATTACAAGGTATGGGACCCGGAGAGATGGCTCAGAAGTTGAAAGCACTCAATGCTCTTCCAGAAGCCCTGGGCTTGATTCTTAGCACCCACACCATGGCCCACAACCATTTATTTGTCCCAGAGGATTGGCACCACCCTCTGGCCTCATCAGACATGCACATGGTACATTAGCATATGTGCGGGCAAACGCTGGTGCACATACATAAAAACAAATACACTTTTAAAAAAGTACAAGGTATGTGAACTTTCGGGAAATAATCACATTACCGCTTTGACGTGTCTGGTGCATGTCCATTGTGTAGACGTGTGTGAGTACATGTAACCCATGTGTGTGTTCACAGGACAGAAGAGGACATCAGGTGTTCTGCACTGTCCACCTCATTCTTATTGCCAGGAAGCTGGAGCTAGTCTGGAAGTCAGCTGACCTCAGCAGCCCTCCTGTCTCCCATCCCCCACAGTGTTGAAGTTATAGGTCCAACTTTTTACATGGGTGCTAGGAATTCGAACTCTGGTCCTTATGCTGACACAGCAAGCACTCATTCACGAAGCCATGGCTTACAGATTTCAGCCTGCTCATAGATGTCTAGAAGAATGGTAACTCACTGAAATCTTGTGCAACAGTATAGCAGGAAGAGACTCTCAGAGATGTCAATATGTTGGAGAAAGCCCAGTGTCCTACAGTAAAATAGACTAAAAGCCACATCCCTGCTCCACTGAGACCTCCAGTGAGCAGTCCAGCACAGTCTGAGCCTGTATATGGATGTAGACCGAGTAACACCAAGAATGTAGACAAAGTAACACAAGTGCTTCATCTCCAACTTCTCCTCTTAGAATCTCAGCACCCGAGATGTGGAGGTGCTGGTACTGGGTCATTTTGTTTCTCCCATCTCACACTCCAAGACCCTGAGAGGTGAAGGGACAAAGCCACAGCTTCTTTGGTTTTTCCCTTTGCCCCTCCAATCTCATTTTCCCTTTGGAAGTGACTGAATCATCACTATGGTTACTGTCCTGTGCCCAAAGTAATAAATGTTTTATAGTTTCAATTAAACTAAATGTGGGAGAGCTGATCCTCTTCTCTGGCTGATGAGTCACCCAGACCCATTACTCGACTATCCATTAATTATACTTAGGTTGCACACTGCCCAGCATCTCCGAGAGACTGTGCAATTTGACGGCATGGTGGTGCCATGAGCACACCCAGCCACATCTGCAGACTTCCTCTGCCTCTTCTCTGCTGGCCTCAGAACCCGGACAGCATGGACATTAAAGCCAAAGCCCGGGTTCTCATTTCTGTGGATGCTTGAGCGATCTTGTCATTAGCTTGCTGACCACCTACTATGTGGCCTGCTCATCAGGATCATCACCACCTTATAAGAGAAGACGGATCTTATTCTTAGAAGGGTTAAATGGCCTGCCTAAGGACACACAGCTGTTAAGTTGCAAGGATGGAATTTCAGACCAATCCCCAAACCCTATTGTTTGATCATTAAGGGTTTTTAGTCTCTGGTCTAATCAGTGCTTCAAATGAACTAGAGAGGAAATCTCTGGATAGAGTCTCATCTCTAGCCCTCTCCAACCACTGATTTATAAAATAAGATAATAGAGAAAAGCAATTGACATAACATAAAGGCTGTTATAAGTGCTAAGAATATGAGTCACTATGATCTCGATGCTGAGTGCTTAGTAGGTGCCTAATAACTACTTAGTATAGCAGCACTTTGTATCTATAAAATGTCAGAAGACCTCTGCTTTGCCAGTGAGTTTCAAACCCTGCTCTACCAACGGTTATGGATCTGCAGAGATTTGAGGAGGTGCCCAAAGAATGAGGAAGAATATATGGAAGGCCCTTTATCTCCCCCATATCCTCCCTCTCAGAGTAGGATGAAATCTACTTCTATCTGCTCCCAATTTGGACTCCTGCTCAAAGCTCCGTGTGATGAAACAGTTCTACTTCCTTGAAAAAGCTTCAAAAGGTATTTGGAATTACAAGAAGAAACAAGAGGCCTGGCGTCACAGCTCAGAGGACCAAAACTAAACCAAACAAAGACTCAGATGTTTCTTTAACATGATTAATAGGTTAAGTTAAATGTGTTAGACACGCAAAATGGATTCCTGAGCTCACAGACACATGAGAACATTGACACAGACCACAAGGAAAGACTCCATTTCCTGAGTCAGCATCCTATGGGCGATGCTCTCCGGACAGAGCAGAATTAGTCATCTTTAAGCACAGTGTAATAGTGCATAGATCTACAAACTATAAAAAGGAAAAAGGAACTATTGGAACCTTAGATTAAAAATCCTTGAGGATGAAAATAAAGCAATTATAGATGAAAACCAATAAAAATAAAAGATCCTGATTTTATAGAAAGTGGCTAAATTTGCACTGAAGGGTAAGTTCTATTAAATTCTGTTAAGTTCTATTAAATACCTTGAAAGGTATTAAATTAAATTAAAAAAATAAATGTAAGCAGGCTAAAGTCTAGCCCCACCCAAAAAAATAAAAAACAAAGAACATCAGCTAACTGGGGAGTAACAGGGTAGATTTTGTTTTTAAATCAGCTAACAATGAAACAAAGAAACAAAAAAGTGATAATATAAATGAATAAGCCTGAAATGACAGCTTCAAAAAAACTAACAACAATGTGTCTAAATTTCTAAAAGCTGAATGTTTATAAGGTTGAAAAAATAGAATAAAAATTTTTTAAAAATGAGTGTAATTTAAATGGTGATAATATAATGCATAGTACTTTTAATCATAGGAAACCCAAAGTGAAATATGTAAAGATATATATAAATGCAAAGTAATACAAACGTGGACTGCAAAGCTTAAGCTATCTAGTTAGATATTAAAGAAATTAGAGTGATAAATGTCCTTTCTTCTTCTCCTTCTGCAGAAAGCCTGACTGTTACACAAGAGCTCAAACTTCTAGGGAAGACATCATAATTCCCACACAAATTATTCAAAAGAAAGAATGCTTTCCAGTTAGCTTTGATTACGTAAGTTATACAAATTTGGTTGAAGGCTAAGGAAGAACGGTACAAGTTAGGAACAACTGTGTGCATATTCATTGAAGCATACACGTGAAGATCCTAGGGAAAAATGTTAGTGTTTAACGTGATTTCAAACATTTATTATGATCAAGTATTACCGAAGTGGGAAACATGGCTTAACATCAGAAAAAACATCAGTGTTAACTCCCTGCCATCACAGATGAAAGGGAGAAAAGCCAGTAATCTCGACGAAGAGCAAATTCTCTGAAACTTCAACATCTAATTATAAAAGTCTCTAGGAAAGTTGGGAATTGTAAAATTTTAACTTGACAAAAGTCGTGTCTCGTTAACCCACATCTAATACAATATTCTATTAGTGAAAGTCTGCTGAATACGTGGCCTTCAAATGCTCCCCTCCTCCAACCATGAATAACCCAACATTTCACCCACCTCCACTGCCATTCAGAACTATGTGAACGCTCCGCCCAGTGCAATAAGACAGTAAAAGCATAATACAGAATAAGGGTTATTAAGACTGTTACAAGACCGTGTTAGTTTACTGCTGCTGTGAAAGCCCATAGAAGACAGGCAGTACAGCCAGGCTATAAGCCCTCAAATCTAAACCCCAGTGAAACACTTCCTCCTGTGAGGCTCTCCCACTGGAAAGTTTTTAACCTCCCCAAATTGTGCCACTGGCTGGGGATGGAGTGTTCAAACATGTGAGCCTACAGGCAATGTTTCTCGTTTAAACCCACAGAGATGAAATCATTGATGTTAGAGGAGCCGGCAGAATCCTGAAAACTAACTAGTCAAAAAGAAAGTTAAATTCAGTGTTTGTCAGATTTAAGATAAACTTACAGAATAAACAGCATATGTCTCCATCAACAGCAAGAACGTGGCACACACACACACACACACACACACACACACGAACAAGACACACACTCACACATCTACACTCACACATGGGGGGGAGGAAGGAGAGGAGCGAGAGAGAGAGAGAGTGAGATTAAAAACAAAAAAAAATTATCAAGTGTCTACAAAATAAAGAAGAGCAAAAGCATAATACCACAAATTTAAGGCATAAGGGAAGACTTGGGCAAATAGATATTAAATTCATGGTTCAACTTATATTTTCAATAATGTTGAATTTTAAAAGATTTATTTTATCCATCTGTAAGAGTGTGTGTGTGTGTGTGTGTGTGTGTGTGTGTGTGTGTGTGTGTAGTTATATACATGAATGTGGTGCCTTCAGATTCCAGAAGAGGGCATTAGATCGCTTGCATCTGAGTTATAGGCAATGGTGAGTCAACCGCCATATCTGGGAATCCAGCTCAAGTCTTCTGGAAAATGTGTGCTTAACCACTGAGACACCTCTCCACCTCTGATGTTTTTAAAACAGGCTCTCACCATGGGGCTCAAGTAGGCCTTGAATTTGGCATCCTCCTGTCTCAACTTCACGAGGACTGGGATTACAGGTATATGCCGCCATGCCCAGATTTTCACTTATTTTTAGTTTAATTAAAATTTCAGAACAATTTTCTGAGGTATTTGGTAAACAATATATTATTTCAGGTGAACCCTAACTTCCTATACTGGTGCATTGGTTTCTGTACCCTGTAGTTAGAGGGCGTGTGTCTAACATGCATAACAACTGACATTCACAGATGAGCCAGATATGCTAGCACACGCCTGTCATTCCAACACGCTGAGAGGCATAGGCAGGAGGATGGCAAGTTCAGGGCTTACTGAGCTACCTAGTGAGACGCTGTCTCAAAAGCTGATTCAAATAGGGGGTATGAGAGCTAGGTGGTGGTGGTGATGCTTGCCTTTAATCCCTGCACTCAGGAGGCAGAGGCAGGGGGATCTCTGTGAGTTTGAGGCCAGCCTGGTTCACAGAGCTAGTTCCAAGACAGCCTGAGCTATATAGAAAAACTCTGTCTCAAGAAAAAAATAGAGGTATGAAGACCTAGAGACCAGAAAAATGTCCATGAGGGCCACGCATGGCTGTCATCAGTCTACAGATTCATGCCCAACATTGTTACTACTCTGCTTTCACTGCAGATCGGTACCCCAGGCTATGAAGTGACTCCTGGAAAAAATTTCCAAAGTTCACCTGTGATACAAGAATAGAAAATGGAAGTCATGACATCATGATCCTGTCCCACTCAGGCCTTCCCAGTGCCCTGTGAAGTTTCCTCTTCCTACATTTCTTCTAGGAAATGATCCTATTCTAATCCAAGTCATTCAGGTGCTGCTCTCAGCCCAGAAGTCTCTTCTTCAGCAGTCATCTGTTTTAGTCTCACTCCTGTCTCTGTGGTAAAACACTGTGGACATAGCAACTCAGGGGAGAACGTGTTTGTTTAAGCTTACAACTGCAGATCACGGTCCATCCTTAAAGGGAAGTCAAGGCACCAGAAACTTTAACTAGTCTTCCCTCAGCCACAGTCAAGAGCAGAGAGAAAGAATTCGTGTTTTGTGCTCAGCTTACTTTCTCCATTCTTACACAGTCCAGGACCCTAATGCAGGGAATGGTGCCACCCATAGTGGATAGTTCCTTCCATATTAATTAACATAATCAAGGCAGTCCCATAGACATTTCCACAGATCAAACCAACATGGAATCCCTCATTAAGGATTTGTTCAGGTGATTCTAGGTTGTGTCAGGTTGAACATGAAAGCTAAATATCACACCACCTATGTACCCTTTCACTTTCTTTGGGTATTTATAATTTGCTGAATGGCTAATTTTTGTCAATAATTTGACAAGCTAGACTCATTTGATAAGAGGACTATGCCACCATTAAAGTCAGGCTACAGGCAGGTGTGTAGTGCATTTTCTTATTTAGTGATTAATGGTGTCACCCCTGGGCTGGTGGTCCTGGGTTCTATAAGAAAGCAGGCTGAGCAAGCCATGAGGAGCATGTCAGCAAGCAGCACCCTTCATGCCCTCTGCATCACCCTCTTTTTACCCAGGCTCCTACCCCTGTTTTGGGTTCCTGTCCTGATTTCCCCTCAACATTTGAGTACAACCGAGCTATATACTGAAATATGAATCCTTTTTCTCCCCCATGTTACTTATGTGCCATGGTGTTTCACCGCTGCAATAGAAATTTGATCAAAACAGTCACTGTCATCTTCCCCTAGCCTGGCACAGTGCCGACACATCTAATACAATTTTCAGTAAAAGGCATTTGAATAAGTGAGCAAACAGTCCAAATGCAGGCCTCACCTGTCAGTCTGCATCAAGAAGAGCAAGAAAGAGCAGCCAGAGTCCATTCACAACTCCCTTGGCTGAGACCACCAATGCAGGAGGACAAGACACTAGGGGGAAGTGGAGAAGAATTTGACATCTGTGAGAATTTTCAAATGCACTCAAGCCAGCCATCAACAATCTTTTGAAGAAAATAGAAACCACAGGTGGTCCCTCAAGACATGGTCCCTATCTCAGAAAAGCACCTCGATACAGCTGGAGGTAACCTGCTTAAGGGAAGGGCTACAGAGGGGTCACTTAAAAATTCAGTGTCCCTTGCCTATGCAAGGCACCTTCATAGAAATGTTCTGTGATAGATAAAAATAGAAAAGTAAGTATTGCAACTGTACCAATTACCAGAGAAGAGGCACATTACGGACATACCTTGCGTTGAGACTCCTCCAACCTTGGATTCTCGCTCAGTCAAGAATCCTTCCCTTTATAGTGCTTTTGTCAATCACGGGTTTGTAAGGATGATACTGAGCCAAAACGCATGAGAGCATGGGAATAAGGAGGGAGGAAAATCAGGGGTGCAGGATGCTCTGTGAAGACACACAGAGCGAGGCATACTGTGTTCTGAGTCTTTCTCTTCCAGGAACTCTTTGAAATAAGCTGCACAAGATCTATTTGGAACACGTCTGTATATGATGTTATATTCCAGAGGCACATCTCCAGGTTTCCACTGGAAGAGCAAAGGAGGGAACATGTATGTGAGAAGCACCCTTTCTCTCGCAGGTCTGTCTGTATGCTGAACTGAGCAGCCACTGGGCAGGAGACTGGCCTGCTCCTGCCTTGGCGGTGCCTGCATACCAGTGGGAACAGAGCCACTTATGGAGTGAAGACAGGCCAGATGGATACATAAATGTAAGAATTTTAAAATACTCAGGCAAGTTTGAAATCCCACCCCTTCCTGTGGACCATACTAGACAACCAAGCTATCGGAGTTCCCTGGGTCATTGGTCTGTGCTAAGAACTATGGAGAGAGCAAAGGCCCCAGGATGGAAAAGTCAGGGATACTCTGAAGATCTAGTGGGCCCTAGTCACATCCAGTGACACAGCCAGCTATGAGGATAAGAAATACTGATTTCCAATGGAAAAGAAATTACAATAGAACTCTGTCTTGTTTTGCAGAGCTGACATAAAGAATCCCCCCCATTAACAAATGTGTGAGTCTTCAACCTGTGTGTGTTAGTATCTTATCCTTCCCAACTACCCCAAGACAGAGATCATCTCAGAGAGACAGAGTCTATGAGAAGAATCAGACTAGGCTCTGTGGCATGAGAGCCTGAAGGCATAAGGGTCTCCTGTGCTCACAGATCAGAAGAACCAGTACTTGAAAATGAGCATCCTACAAAAACAACCACAGATCCAGTGCAATCTCAATGAAAAGCTCAGTGACATTCTTCACATAAACTGAAAAAGTATCTTAAAGTTCATCTGGAAGCACAAAAGACACAGG